>NW_011337187.1:337920-343861 GCF_000735185.1 Notothenia coriiceps
GTGATTTCAGGTAACAATAGCTAAGCACAGTTTTGCAGCATTTAAGGTTTGTTTACAGAGCCACCAGTTTGTTTGTTTGTTATTCAGTTTTATACTGAGTAATGCACCTAATCAATAATCTAATCAATTAATAACAAGTATTATATATTTGATTAAAGGTTTACTCAAGGAAGGACTTTGCCATATACAAAATTAAAAAAAGCAATATACTTCCCTCGACACCGGCTTGAGTTTTGAAAATCAGGATACATGTATTTATTATCCTTGCACGATTTTTCTAACAATACTTTAATAACACAAGTAGACAGACGATAACTTGATTACTTCTTAACACATTTGATCCAAAGCGAATAAGATGTAAATCAGTGGTTCCCAACAACCTATCAAAGAGGGACATGAAAAAGCAAATGGATCATAAGACAATCAAAATGCTGATGTATAATGTTTACCATGTTGACCAGCTTGCTTAAGCATCATAGCCTTCTTAAAAAGCACAGTACAGCTGCATCTGATGGAAATGCCATTCATTTTAGAGGTTTTGAGCATAAAGTATTGGAAAGACTTGTTTTACTAGAGGAAAGCCAGTTACCAAAAGTAAGCATTACTTTGTTAGATTGACTCCAGAGGAAGACATGAATGCCTCAACCACAGGATGAAGGAAAAGTCTAGGGATCAGTGAAATCCTGGAATGTCTGTAAAAATAATTCTGAAATCCACTACTTTTGAATCATTAATCAAAAATAGTGTTTAACTTCATCTAATCTGCCTGAATGCAACCTGTAATGGGCCTGTTCAGGGGCTACAAGCCATACGTTTGGGAATGATTACTCCAAAAGCACTTTCTTTTGTTTCACCTAAACACAGCGATAAGGAGTTCTTGATTGACATGTAGTTATCTGTCTTCTGTTTGTCTCTACACAGCGGTCTGTCCAGGATGATAAACGCAAGCCCAAGAAAGAGGAGTGAGTAGCAAGTTCTTATTTCAACCCTCTATTCAACAACTTCAGTCTTTAAGAGGTTGGCTTGCTGCCTGCCTCCCTGGCACACCGAGTCAGGAGTAATGACTGAGCTCAGCACCAACATAAGGACGGCGTCTCTGGGTCCAGACTTAATGATCTACTGAATAACACACATCCTCTGTGATATTAATTACTATCACCTTTCACTTTCGTTACACTTGCTAAATACACTAACATGTATCGTTAGGCATCAGAAGTGCTTGGTTCAGCCGTATATAAGGTACCTTATATATATATTGCTATTAAAAAGCACTAGAAAGCCTGTGTGGATGTGTGCTCTCATGCATATGCTAGTCATATAGGCCACATAGTGAGTGTACCTCCCAGAGTGAAGGGGTGCAGATAGACTGATATGGCTTTGCTGAACAAGAAGAGGCGTCGGGTACTTAATCACAGCAGTCTGAAAGGACACACACACCTTGATGTGCGCACACACACACACACACACACCGTGCGACACAGTCCTAAACATCAAGGGTAATCATTTGTTTGCAGATAAATAAAGCCAGCGATGGACAGGAGCAGTTTACATGCATCATTAGGGAAGAGAAGGTCAGCAAGAAAGATAGCATCTGTGGCTAAAGCTGACAGCAGGGGCTGATGGGAAGGCGCGGGTGGTACCAGGAGAGGAAAGGAGACAAAGGTGATGATTAAATAAATTAAAGTGGTGTTTCAGTGGCTCTCTGGGGCTTATCTAGAAACAACATTACTTTTAGCTAAATGCTAGCATGCTATAAATGTTAACAATAGCAGTGCTACAAGTGTCATAGTTGTCGGGTAAGTTTGAGATGTTTTAGTTTAGAGTTAGCATGATAATATTTGTTAATTAGCCTTAAAGCAGGGCTCTCCAACACGTCTACTACTGAACTACTGAAAAGTTATCGATTATAGCGTAGTAAGGTTGCTTCTTGATTTTTCGGCCGTGGCTGGACAATAACGTTTTTTTATTTTAGAATTGTTTCTGTCACACGAATATCAAATTGGTCCGTGACGCAGAGATCAAGGAACAGACGTGACAGCGGCACAGCGACACCACACACGGAGCAGTCTGATTTCTATACCAACACCAGTCCAGAACCAACAGCAGAATGACCCGCTCTGAATCAGGCCCTGTCGCTGCGGCTCAGAGACACACAGGGAGGGATTTGTGTTTTTTGAAAAACACTCGTTATCATCATGTCAGGTTTTTGGTGGATTTAATCAAGTCTTGGATTGCAGAGTATGAATGTCCTCTTGATATTTTCAGTTGATAAATACTTGTGTAAAGTTTGTGAAGGCAGGAGGAAAGCTTCCGCAATCACCGTCTCCTCTCCGTTCCTCCAAACCCCGCCCCCCCTGAAAATAATGAGTGACAGGCTGATAGTGACCTGAAGTTTTAGTTTTTTGTTTTTGAGGATGGAACAATTTCACACAGAGATATAGGGAGGCTAGACCTATACAATTGATTTATTATGGTTTATAATTTAATGTCAAGACGAAGAAGAAGAAGAAGAAGAAGAAGAAAAAGATGGCTGAACTGTTCAGTGTCAATCCAGTGGAGATGGAGATGGAGGTTATAAATCTCCAAAGTCATGTTCAGCTCAAGTCTCAGCAAAACTCACAACATTTCTGGAGCCGTGTAGACGCAGAAAACTATAAGAACATTCACCAAGCAGCACTGAAAATGTCTGCTTTATTTGGCTCTACATACAGTACCTTTGTGAAGCAGCTTTTTCTGACATGAATGTCATGAGATCTAAATACAGAACAAGATTGACTGATGAACATTTAAATGACTATTAGAGGGAACCTAAGTGGGTCCAGCATACACCTCTCTGGTGGTCTCCATGCAGTGCCATTCATCTCACTGACTGTAAAAAAGAGTGAATGCACTTATTGTACACATGTGCCATAAGATGCGTGGTGATTCAGGACATGTATGGGAATTCTCAGTGAAGTACTCACTATGTGGGCCAAAATAATATGTGAGAAATGTTTGTTTTCTTGGACCTTGATGTGAAGTTAAGATTTGTGATAAGCTTTAGGTATTGCAATTTCACACGTGTACAAAAGTAGCTTAATTCAACTGATGAGGGCTATGTGAATAAATGGAAGCGATGTGATGCAAGTAGCTCTTGGCCACTTTCATTTTTTCAAAGTAGCCCTCAGATGAAGAAAGGTTGGAGAACCCTGCCTTAAAGTATAGCTGAGGATGATGTGAATGTCATTACTTTTGCAGGAATTTGGTCATTAAAGGGAAAATATGCCACCTTTTAATTTGTTTGTCTGCTCAGTGATGATAGCAAGTAAGTCACTTGACACAATCAATTCCTCAGTTGTGAATTTAGTCTTTTATCAAATCTTAGCCAAAATATGGTGATAGAGTGCACCTTTTTATTTAAAGTTATCCTCCAACTGGTATGGTTCATCCTGGAGGTGGGCATGGATGCCTGAAACTTATTTTATGGCAGTCAATACAAAATGTGTTGGGAATATTTCACTCAAAATCACAAACAACAGCGCTGTGAAAATATTGTCTTCTCTCATCACAATGCTAATATTTGCGCGCCTCGCCCAACAGTCTTTTCTTCGATAGGACTTGGTGTTTTGTTTTTCAGTATGGACTGATGAATGTTGACACTTCTGATATTTCAGTACTACAGCCACGGAGACACTGATTTCCAATAGCCATTGTCACGTATTTCGATAATGTGAGACTTATTGATCTCCACATGGAAACTGTTTTTCTCACTTGTGTCCATATAGAGGTCAGCGTGTAGGTTCTGCTTCATGAGAGCATCCCTGAAGCTGAGGAGCCTGTGTGGTGCTGATGGACAAATTCAATATTCTTGCAAATACTGTCAGCTTGATAATTATTATCCTTTTTCTCCTTTATTCTCTCATGGTCAGTTAAATGCAAGTCAATTTAAGTGTCTCAAAACATCAGGACATCGACTGGAGCAACAACACATACTGTATTGTTTATTTTTGTCAGTTTATTTCCTTGGGGTTTTGTTTGCCTTTCTTATTGCTAAAGTTATTTTCAAAAATGAATACCAAAACACATTTCTGTCAAATTCAGCTGGCAAATCATTTACTTAAAGAGTTGTTTTCCCCTTCGCAGAAAGCAAATGAGCGTAAACAAAGTACTAGAGAACATTTGGGTCTCAAAAAGCATATTTTTATGTTGGAGATAACAAGAAATCAATAAAAACAAGAAGACTAAGGTTACTTTGTATATAGATCCAATTCAAACCAAAGCTGCAATCCTCTTATGTTGAAGAAAAGGACGAATGCGTGTTCAGGTGGCAACACTAACATCCACCATTCATTTGTGAGTGTTTGACAGATAAGTAAACAAACAGGCTTTTTAAAGAAAACACATACTGAGGCTTACTACTTCGATCAAAGCAAAAAGATCACAGTTGTGTGCTTTCTGAAAATATCTAAACAACAGCCTTATCAGAAATAAAAAAAATACAGACAATGTACGTATAAGAAATACAATGTGTGCTATTGACATATTTGCAGTAAAAAGAAGAAAGATGGCATTTAACTACTCAGGGGGGGAACAAATTGTATGAAGACAACATACACACTATACTGTACAGAAAGTATACTTTGGGGTTCTGAGAGAAAATAGATCCAGTTTTAGGCACTTTCATGAATGTGTTGTGTGTGTGTAAAAAGGCTTTTTGATCATGAATCTTGAATTTCTTTATTTTTAAAAGTTGAAACAACAATATTGAAAAGAAAGCAAATCAGAAGAGAAGACTTGTTTATTAAAAATCTCAAAGTCTCTATTCAAACAATCACCGAAAATAATGTTGCCTGAAAATGTCTGATTGACCTCTGAGTCTCTCCTCTCTAACATCCATCCCCTCTGTGTGTGCTTCAGTCCAGAGAAGCTGCTGGATGTAGAGGACCAGTACTACAGGGAGCTTTCCACCAGCCGCTCTGAACCCAGCATCTCCTCCAAGGACACATCCCCCAACAGCAGGCCGGAGAGGAGGAGGTCCATGGAGAGGAGGAGGTCCATGGAGAGGAGGCCGTCTGCAAAACAGACAGCAGCTGGCAGCAGACCGACCCGAGCGAGGGCCGTCACCGAACCAGAGCCTGCCAAACCTGTCGGGGACAACAGGTACGTCCCTGTGCTGGATCTGAAAAATAAACGTTGGGATCCGTAAGAGAAATGGCTTCATATCTGACAGGTCATATATTTGACCTCCCTGTCTGGAAACAGCTATAGATTCAATGATCAATGCGAAACAACAGTGCAATGTTGGTGATCATCAGGGCAAACCTGGCCTCCAATATCAATGTGGTCGATCTAAAATCTTTTTAAAGAAGCAGATTTAACTGCATGTTTAAGCAGACACACATATTTTCACTATCATAGTTACCATTACCATTTTTTACCATTTTAATTTGATGACTTTGGTCCTGTAGCAAACATTTTTTTTTTAGTCCTTTCTAAACCACAACTCATGTTAGTGCCCTCCTTCAGGTATCTCCAATTATTGCTGATTGAATGTCTGTATACTCTGACCACATGATGCAATATACTTGATGCATTTGTAGGCAAACTATGCTGCAGTTTTGTTTATTAACTTATTTAGAACACACTAATATTTATGTATTTTGTATTAACAGCAAGCATTTGAATGAATTTAGATGTATTGATAATCCAGTTTAGTTTATAGAAAATGGTTTACAAAAAATGAGCTGCTACATGATGGATACAGAGAGATCCTGAGGCATTCTACAAATTGTGTTGGTTTAAGTTAGGAATTAGCTTGATAGCAATTGTGTATGGCAACCATGAGGTACCTGCACCTATCAGGATCAGTGTTTGTTTCTTCACAGATTATCTTTCCCCACAGAACATGCTCCCACACTTGCATTCTGATTCCAGTTGACAAAGTGACAAATCCATGTAGCAA
>NW_011337187.1:343878-404015 GCF_000735185.1 Notothenia coriiceps
TGAATCTGTTTTCCAGTCGTTCCTGAACACTGCCTGTGACGGCTCACACACACATGATAAATGGTTGAGGAAAACAATAAACAATATGAATTCTGTCTCCTGATCTCAAGTCTTTTCATCTCCTTACTCATCCCTTTTCTCTTGTTCTGTTTGTCCTTTACTTTGTACTCTGCGCTCTATCTTTGTGTTTACTCTCCTGTGTTGTGTTGGCAGGCGCTCTTTTCCCAGAATGTCCTCCACAGAGAGTCGGACCGAGGACAACCCGTACGACTTCAGACATCTACTGAGGAAGACCTCCCAGAGACGAAAGCTCATCAAACAGTACTGAACACATGACTCCATTTTTGGCAAATAATCTGTCAAAATCTGGCGCATGAAACACAATATGTGGCAATTAATACTCATGATAAATGAGTATTTTATTCTGTTAAGTTGTGGGAATGAAAAGCATTGACGGCATTGATGAGGGTCACCTGCACATAACATAGACAGGATGAAGGTTCATGTAAAGCTTTACCCATGACACTGTAAATGAAGGTTTTATTGACGTAATTTGTAAACTAGACATTGTTGCTTTCACATTTGTTTTAATGTCTTCTCTGGTTGGTCCAATAATTTAAGGTGGTCCATATCAATTTAAAAACCAAATACAACTTTATAAATAAAGAGATCATGTAAATACAAATGCCATGCTCTTCAATTTGAACAAATGTCATTTGTTTTTAAGAATGTATCTTTTCAAAAAGCTGCTGAGTGTTGTAACAATGTAAGAAATGTACATTCTCTTTTCTTGTTTTAATGTATTATATATTAAATGCCATGTGATGTTTATTTGTTCTTATCTTTACCATTGCTGCCTTTATACAACACGAGTTCATTTTGTGGTAACAATATGCTGCATACTTTTTTATTTTGTGTTGTACCTCACATTATTACAATCATTGTTACTTTTCACACAGTTATTTCATTTCCATTGACACTTACAGATCTCTGGTGGGAACAAAGGTTCTATCAGCTATCTCCACGTAGTCTGTTGACTTGAGCTTTCCTCAAGATTCAAACCCCTGAGCTTTACGTGACATTTTAAAGGAGGAACACAGGAAGTGGTAGTGACATGCTGACTAAATACAATGTCTCAAAAAAACATGTACAGCCAAAACTCCAGAGAAAACTCATGCAGCAAATCAGATTTATGGATGGTCATATAGAAGGAAAAAAACACATTGCTGGTAGAAAATGAAATTGATAAATTAAAAACAGAACTTTTAAGCTTTAAATGTATTAATATCATTTAAAATAAAACAGAAAATGACTAAGGGTTCTATGGATATACAGTCTTACAGTATTTCAATACACATGCGTCACAGTATTAGCATGGCTTTGCCAAAGGGCCCTCTTTATTTTAATAGATCCCTTGTGGCATTAAATGGTTGTTTGCTATTGCAATGATAAATCATATCAGATGTGGGTCAGGGTGGGTTTGATGCCCTCGGGGTCCATTTGCTCTCAATGGGTTCAAACAATATAATAAAACAGCACAGAACATAATTGTACGGTTGTACATTTACCAGATAGTGTGGAATAAGTCCCTGATGCATTTTAACTGTATTTTTACTACTTTTCAGGCCCAACATCTTTACAACAGTGCATACCATTTGTGCTTTATTTTAGGTGGACACAAATGTGGATATTATCAATCATTGATTTTCTCATTATAGAGTGAAGAAAGTCCTGATAATCATGATGTTTGAATGTGCAAAAAGGCTTTGGTAATTATTCTTAATTCAGTAAATGGGTCATTCCAGAATTGGAGGAAAATGTACACAGCAACATCTTTGAAAAATGAACCTTTTATTTTATTATTTGTTTTATGTATTTAGGAAACACAGATAATAAACCATCAAAAAAGTGATTTGCCCAGCTAAGGCATCAAATGTATATTTTCCAATAAAGAATTACCCCTGTTACTCTAATTATAGTAACAGGGTTGAAAATCAATGCTAATTTGAGCTTTAACCTCAGGAATTATTGCTATGTAGCATGTAATGCTACTTTCAAGGCAAGGACAAATGAAAATCTAATCTAATGAAAGAAAGATAACTTTGAAATTAATATACTTTTATGCCACACTCTTTTAAGACTGAAAATATTGTAAAAATATGAAAAATAAAAGAGAGGGCTTAGTTTTGGTCTACCCATGGCACTTGCACATGGCTTGCTGATGTCACTTCCACTGTGTCGTTTGACTTGCAGTTTTTTCACTTCCTCTGCCAATCTAAGGTAACAGGATTGAACGCATGTTGAGGGACACACCTTCTGTGCAAAATTACTGTTATTTAAAATATGTGTATGATTTAACAAATTGATTTTACCATTGCAAGAGACATATATCAATAGAATAATACCAAAAAAAGTAAATAAAATCCCTATGTTAAACGTTATATTTGACATGCAAGTTGGTCACCAAGAAGACAAGAGAAAAATGCCATTTTAGGGGGTGTTCGAGAGCTATTTGATCATTTAAATAATATTTTGAAACCACTTTGTCTACAACTTTATATACATTGTGTCTCAAGACAAGTATGTTTAACACAAAAAGTGCATGTTTTAGCTTTTTGGGCATGGATTATTAGATTTTTTATATGGGGGACATGAAATGTCCTCCAATTCTGGAATGACCCAAACACAGAAGTATTGAGTAATAATACTGTTGGTGTAACGAGCCCAGGAGAGAGGAGGGATCCATGCGCACTTTTCCTCAATTTGAAGCCCATCTCCTCGTGCCCTGCTGCTGCTTCTTCCCCCGGAGGCGCGCAAATAGAGCAGCCGGTCTGCAAGAAATAGGTCCGCACCTGCCTGGCAAATGAATTAGTTTGCATTCACTGTCTTCTGTAAATTGTGCGCGCGGGGGGGGGGGGAGTGTCGGGGATGTATGGAGTCACGACGCACGACGCAGTGCACTTCGTCATGACCTGAAGTGAATCACGATGGGATTTCTTTAGTGACGTTATATTTAGGTTGGGAGCAATTAGGCATGGCTCGTGCGTGCTGCATATTTAACAGCAGCTGTCGCACTGACACCACTTTTGGCTGCAACTCATTTTATTTTTAGTATCATTTTTCATCCAAAGCTTTGCTCCTGCATATTTCCACGGAGTGAGGAGTGCGTGACTGAGTGCGCCTGTGAAGTCAAGAGTGTGCGGATTTATAGGGGAGGACGCTCATTTCTTATTAGTGCACCTGTGGAAGCCTGCAAGAAGAACACCGTGGACGTCTTTTGTTTTTCTTTTACCACACGCGTTTTAGTTTTAGGGGCTCTGCTGCAGCGTAAAGCGTCTCCCGGATGCGCGTCTGGATTTCAGCACCACATCAGCGTTGAACAGCTCCGGGTGGACGCGTGTGGATGGGCTCTGTCTGTCTCCGTGTCTCGAGCAGCTCCTAAGTATCGGCAACAATGGCACAACAGGGCTTCTGGTCTCTTGGTGGAGATAATGCGGGGGCCAACACCGGGAATCAGAGCCCCAGCACGCGTGAGTGTTTTTTTTGTAATCTCCAAATCACCTCTGATGGACCGGCTCTAATCCCGGTGTATTGTCTCAAACCTGTGCGCTGCATTTGGTTAGAGTCAACGAATGAAAATCCAAACAGGCCTGCTTTATGTAGAGTCTTTTTTTACACATATTTAGTCGTGTTTTCCCCTTCAGGGTGCAAGAATTGATCCTAAATCAGTCTTTCATTGTACCTTGCATATCGCTTTTCGGCGTCTATGTTTAAAGTTGGAACCTGAATCTATTCGTTCCTTTTGACTGATCCTTTCTCTTTTCCAGCCAGGGCTTGGTGCCAAGCGGCGGCCTCGAAATTATCCGGAGGACTTGGATCTAAATTATGTGGTATGTTGGTTCACAGTGGGTGGGTGGGGTAAGCTATTTGAGCGACGTGCGCGGTTTTCTTTCCATCTTTTTTTGTTTGTAACTCCCAGCCTCGTCTAAAAGGTTGTAAAAAATATCTTAATGCTGTTTTTTGTCTAAAGCTCTTCTCAATGTCGGAGAATTGGAGAAAGGCGCCGAGCCGGCCGCCAAGCAGCCGCCGGAGACAGAGACTGCTGCCTGCGGCTGCAACAAATCCTGCAAATGCACCAAAGCTTCTGTGGTCTTCTCCGACCTCTATTCAACAGGTACAGAAGCATGCTGTAACACCGACATTAAACCCGGCATGCCGTCTCCTGATCTGTCTCATTGAGTCACAGCTTGGCCTTGCCGTGATTTATTCTGCGTAAAAATACATTGTTATATGTTGATGTATAGTCATTTTAAAAATGAATGAAAAACATGCAGCGTTGTACGAAAATACATTGTTATGTTATACTTGTCACTTAGTTTACATTGTCAAAGAGACGATCTGCGTTATTCTTTGTTCCGTCATTAAAAATAGGACTTCATAGGCTACACATGAAATAACACTAGGAATAAATGACATAACATATGCTTAAAATATTATCATGCACAGTATGCTATTTATATTTATATTTCATATCCATAATATTCAGTGAGTTATGGTGAACATTTTTTGCACGTTGTCGGAGAGGTCACCTTCAGCAGAATGTCATGTTTTTATGTTTTCACGTCGTAGAAACTTTAACACTTTAAAACGTTTCCATACATTTTAGACCTTATTGTTGACCTAATTGTTAAGACATTTATGCTTTTTCCCCCTCCTTTTGTATATAAATGTGACATTCTTGTGATCGTGGGTAAAAGGCCAACACAATGTATAATAATCATACATAAAAGCGGTTTTAATGGATGCTCTCAACATACAAAAATCTCATTTACCGCTTGTTTTATGTAACACATTTTATTCTTTACAGACCTGTTACCTGCCATGGACAGTGACGCCAAAACAATGATCTTCCTGCAGGAAGTTGTGGATATTTTAATGGCCTACATCGTGGAGTCTTTCGACCGGGACACGAAGGTTATTGATTTCCATTATCCGAACGAGCTGCTCCAGAAGAATAACTGGGAGCTTCAGAGCGAGCCGGCCTCCCTGGATGAGATCTTGATCAGCTGTCGCGCCACCCTCAAATACGCCATCAAAACAGGTCAGGCCCCGGGCTGCATACTGGATAAATAAACCTGCTTCACATCTGACTGTAATCTGTACAAGATGTGGCATCTTGGAAAATATGCTCCACTTCATAGCTGCACCTTTTCCATGTATGGCCTAACAGCCCGGCCTGCTGCCTATCTTTATGTCTATATCACAATAGCTGTTTGTTAGATCAATAATAAATAATATATAGGAGAAATAACTGTCACACTGATAAAAAAAGTTTGCATCAGAGGATGACATCTAGACAATCTCTAATTGGCTGAATGTGGTCTACTATCTCTATTTTGTTATAAGGAATATCCCCCAACTGAATAAAACAAAGAAAGCAATCTGTGTGTAAAATAAATAAATGGTGAAAACCTGGAGGTTGTCCTCCCACTCCTCCTCCCGACCAGCAGACCGGTAAATGCAGTGACGCAGTAAATCTGGTTCACCAAGTAGATAATAGCTAATAACCACGTAGGGGCCAAGTCCATTATTCTCTCCTCTCTGACACACGCAGGGGAACATTTACTGCACACATTTCATCCCCAAAAACATACAGATTTATTTTTGATTGTATTTAAACCCCTGTTAAATACGTGATACACATTTAATAAATAGTATAGCATACTGGTGTAGTGATAAGATATAAATATATTTGTATGTTTATTTTTAATGTACAGCATTCCTTTTTAGCAGTATTAGCTCCTTTTATCAAGACATACATCATTTGAATTTCAATCATGTCAGGTGTCAATAGAACACCATACATGCATTGACAAACGTATCTGCTTATAACACACTCTAATGTTGTAATATTGCTAATACATGCTTTATTGAGGGGGTTAAAGTAAAATATCACCATGCATGTTTATATTTAAAACAAGAAATAATAATTAGACTCATTTTCAAAGCCCCTCTTTATGTTTTGAAACAATGGGTGTTGATACCCTCCATTAAATTCCTACATTACCCATGAAACACTAAATGCTTTCATCATTTCTCAAGATGATTTAAATCGTCACTGCAGCTGCATTTTCTAACCTGCAATTAGAGGGTTTAGAAGATTACAACCTCTGTGCCTTTTGCACAAACTCAGCATAAACACATGAAGCTTATTTCAATTTTGCTAGATAAAATGTTCAAATTGCAGCACCCTTCCTCTCCCATATTTTTTCTTTATTCCTTTTCCTCCAGCCCATCCCAGGTACTTCAATCAGCTCTCTACAGGATTAGACATGGTTGGACTGGCAGCCGATTGGCTAACATCCACTGCCAACACCAATATGTAAGTATGTGGCCTGTGCTCCATCATGATTTTAAACGGTGATAATGATAATGACAATGAATTCCATTTCCTGCCCAGCCCAGCCGTGTGCCGTCTGCTTGTGCTGATAGCGGCTTCTTCTTTTTTTCACTCAATCATAGCAAATGAAAAGGCTAAAATGAAAGGCTGACACCCCCTAAACTCCCACTCCCCCTGAACCCCTCCCACCTCTGCCTTTTATCCTTCCCCCTCACCCACAATATCCATGGGGATTCAAGGGGAGAAAATTAGCCCTGAAATTAAATTCTGACTAATCTGGAGCTAATTTTGGTGTGTGTTTTTAGAGTGATAAACTCAGCCTTGGCAACTGTGAGGCACTGCAAAATAAGGGGAGGGGGTTAGATTTACTTCAGTAAATGCACCAATTTTCTGTCGAAAATATATTAGCAGGCATGCATTGGAATATTATTTTTAAGTGATGCAAGGATGAAGGAACAGTGAGACTTCTGTACAACAACGTGCACGTTAGGGTCTAAGAAATGTGGCCTGCGAGGTTGAAATATAAATAATTCTGATACATTTTGATCAAAAGCATCGGCAATGGAGAAGCCTGTACATTTGACATAAATTCTACAATATTACTATACAAAACATGTTTTTTCCCTCACTAATTTCGATTATTAGGGCTTTATCGACAGCTAAAAAGCTATTGATTTGAAATCAAATCATTTACTGAAACATTGAAACTGCAGGGGATAGAAATGTCTGTTTTCTGGCAGATTTTCGGGGATGAGTCATGGCGCTTTTTGTGTAACCAGCATCATGTGATGTCCCTTGTGTAACGCAGGTTCACCTATGAGGTGGCTCCTGTCTTTGTGCTGCTGGAATACGTCACTCTGAAGAAGATGAGGGAAATCGTTGGCTGGAAGGATGGGCAGGGAGATGGCATTTTCTCTCCTGGTATGTAAGGCGACGCCAATCCCAACACCCCTCCGTTTCACTGAAAATGGAACTGCCTGTGTGTGTGCTGCAATGTGTCCATTTGCATTTTGATGATTTAAATGGAACTCCTTTGAAAGCCAATTAGCATAAAAATAATTTGCCAAATTCCAGCCCCCACCTCGTCACCCTCCAATCTTTAATGTCCCTCGTGCATTTCTGTTTGAGGTGAGCAATCATTGGATGATTTGAAGAACAAGGACTGTGATTGGCTCTGACATTGCGGACAGTTAGATGCTGTGTCATATCTTGAAACACTGGAAAATGATTTGATGTTCTAGTTGCTTCATTGTTTGTAAAATGCAGTATTTTACAATTCTGTTCTGAAGCCCTGCATCATCCCCATGACAATTGTCACTTACTTATGTGATTTGTGTCCTCTAGGTGGGGCTATTTCTAACATGTATGCCATGCTGCTCGCTCGCTTCAAGATGTTCCCTGAAGTGAAGGAGAAAGGAATGTCATGCGTTCCCAGACTGGCGGCCTTTACATCCGAACATGTAGGCATTTATGTTTCATTTCAGCTGATACACAATGTCCATATGTGTCTTTTTCATACAAATGTTTAAACAAAATACATATATTTCAGATGTTCTCCCCCTGGTGTAAAGACAGTTAATCATCTTCTCTCTTTCATGTTTTTCTTCAATCTCCAGAGTCATTTTTCAATCAAAAAAGGTGCAGCGGCTCTTGGCATCGGGACGGAGAGTGTGATCTGCATTAAAGTAGATGAAAGGTAAAGTCTTCCTCTCATTTCAGCGGCACAGATAACACATTAGAAGAAGAATCCCAGCTGCTGGAGTTCAGCACCACTCTCTGCTATCTTGTACTTTTACTTTAATACAGTTCAGAGTGAAATAATGAAATGTCACCTCACATGTATATTTATCTGACCGGACCGCTGTAGTTATTAGTTACTTCCAAAATAAAAGAGTTTGCCTAAAACATATGATAAGCTTATAAATAATGTAATTTTAAACAAGGCTTTTCCAACCTTTTTGGCTTTTTTGTATAAATGAGTGTATAGTTGGGGCCCCTTGTCAACCTTTAAATGTTTTTGAGAGCTATTTCCCCTTTAAACGTTTCAGATGATATATTATTTGATAATATTGAAATAGTAAAAGTGTTTCCATTTCTTATGCAGAAGGAATTGTTAGGAGCATTTTGCTTATACTACACATTTGTACTAGTATTGTAGGACCTTTACATTGATGTATTAGTATCTTCACATAAGCTAATGATCTGAATAACTCTCCCATCACTGATATGAACTGCTCTTTTTTTCTTTTACAGCGGTCAAATGATCCCAGCTGACCTTGAGAGGAGAATACTGGAAGCCAAAAAGACGGTAATATTATAACGCAGATATAAATACATCTCACACAGACCTCATTCTTTTGTATTCAATCAGCTGAAACAGCAGTAGTGACTCAACATATTGTTATAACTGCTCCTTTATGTACAATCATTTCCTGTGTCTTTGCAGGGATTGGTCCCTTTCTTTGTCAGTGCAACGGCTGGAACCACAGTGTACGGAGCCTTCGACCCTCTCATTGCCATTTCTGACATCTGCAAAAAGTACAACGTGTGGATGCATGTGGATGTAAGCAAAACGCATACAAATCTTCATTAACATCTCTGGTTTCTTTCTTTAAAACTGTGTTATTACCTGTAGGTGATGCACAGTGGGGATTTTAGTGAAGGAATACAGAGCTCACCAGTGGGTTTGACGAATCTATTATGTCTGTCTCGCGTATAACTGCTTGCGGTTGACCCAGATAGGAGCCAGCCGCCCCCTATCTAACACTGGGGATTAGAAAAACTGGAACAGAGGCTGTAAATCATCTCCTCCCCTGACTTTGCCATCATGGGCCCTCTCACTGAAGGAACTCTATCTATTAATGAAGGTGATTTAGTCCTGACAGGGGGACACCTCTATTAAGAGGTATAAATGGCCTTATCTATCACTCCTCAACTGGCTGAGATGGGGAAGAAAACATCCTGCTTCCGAGTGTGCTGGCCCCTGCTGCTTTTGTTTGTCTGAAATGGGATTTTGTTGATCCATGAAATGAATGTCTGGAGGTCTTTTAAAATGAGTTGTAAACATTATGAGGCCTGCAAGTCCAGATATGCTTTTGAAAAGCATCCGCAAGCTTCCGACGTTTCTATTACACCTTTTTAAAGCTGTCGGTGCTAATATTTTGCGTAAAGGCTAACATGTAAAGCTGAATTTCCTCATAGTGGCACTTTTTTTTTCAATATTGATTAATCTTCCAAATAGTTTTTAATGCAAAAACCAAATTAAAGGTATGATTAATATAATAATATGACTTTTAGTTTCTCTGATACATTTACTCTTTAGTAAATATCATTTTTGAAGTGAATATGAATATTCATATTTGCTTTACAGAATCAAGAATCGGTCAGTGAAGGCAGCAGAGGCTATTATTTATATCTTAGCATATTCATTCTACTGGTTTTTCATATATCTTAACCCTGAACTTTTTGCTCTCCTGGTTAGATGCTTACAGTAAATGGATGTTTGTTGTCTCAGTTCCTGTACTCAATGATTGCAATGTAATGCTAGATCTAATTTTAAACACAAAAAAAGCTTGATGCAGCTTCATATTATGTTAGTCTTTCTACATCTGGAAAATGGTTGCATCACTTGTCAAGGATCAACAGACGCCTTTACACAACTGTTTTTCAGGCTAGTACTGAATTAGCATATCTAATTTCGTTTAAATAAATGATTAACCTTGAAGTTGTGTGTACAGTGCCACTAACTAACTATCATCTGTGTTTCCAAACAGGGAGCGTGGGGAGGAAGTCTCCTCATGTCCAGGAGACACAGGTGGAAGCTGGACGGAGTTGAAAGGCAAGTCAAAAAATACATGTAGTGTAAACTCAATCTGCGCAGAAGCTAATGAGCATTTGAAGTAATATGTGGAATGCATGGTGGGTGTTTTTTTGTTATGTTACCTTCAGGGCCAACTCAGTGACATGGAACCCACACAAGATGATGTCTGTCCCTCTGCAGTGCTCCGCCCTGCTGGTCCGAGAGGAGGTGGGCTTTATGGTCATGTACATACAGAACACATGAATATTGGTTTGGGATATTTGCTGCTATTATACATTTTCTGGATATGATCTCACAGGGCCTGATGCAGAGCTGCAACAATATGCACGCCGTCTACCTGTTCCAGCAGGACAAACACTACGACCTCTCCTACGACACCGGGGACAAAGCGCTGCAGTGCGGACGCCACGTGGACATCTTCAAGCTGTGGCTCATGTGGAGAGCTAAGGTAACAGGGAATGTGATCATATCTCTATGAAGTTCTTTAATATACAAACTGATTTTGTGGCGATTCGTGTTGGTCAGTGTGAGATGTCTGCAAAAAAGAATTAGTTCAGCGATTTAGGGGTGTTTTATCATAAACCTAACTTTAATTCTTATTTTAACAAACAGCCATTCTCAGAAAATGATGTGAAAACTTGATGTGAATATATTTGCCATAGTGGTAAAGGTCAACAAATGTTAAATACACCACTTTAGTCAATGGGTGCAAACCCTGAACCAAATTCTAAGTTGGTCTTCAAATGTCAAATGATTTGCTTAAACTTTAAAAGATTTTCTTAAACTGTAATTTGTTTAAATGTCACTGTTTAATTTATTTTTCTAATATTATATATGCATGACAGATTAAAAGTGATTTACACTTTTTGGTGTATCTTGTACGCCGACCTTGAGAGCCTTGAAAGGTGCCTTTATAAATAAAATGTATTTATTTATTTGGGATTGTAGTCTTTGCAGTACAATTAACATGCACAAAAACCTATATAACACACAGGAAAGGGTAAAGGGGCTCTTTAAAGCACCTTTAGATTCAGGAGTCTTCCCCAATTCACCAGCAGAAATATATTATGTTTGCTGCACAGTTGCCTAGATACCTTCAGTTTTACAATAATCACACAATATGTCTAACTAAAGGTTTCAAAGCTAACAGATGTATCTCTCTTCTTTCTCAGGGCACCATTGGGTTTGAGGCTCAGATTGATAAGTGTTTGGAGTTGTCTGACTACCTCTACAACAAGATCAAAGACAGAGAAGGATACGAGATGGTCTTCAATGGAACGGTAAGTCCACATTTACCCTTCCACTCTCCATGAGGATTACTCGTCCTCACCATCAGAGGAAAGTAGCCAACATTAACGTCGCTACTCTGACCTCCGTGTATTCAGACTCATCTCGGGTGACTTGATTGACACGCAGTGTGCTCTTGCTTTGTGTTGGATGAGAGCCATTTTTACCTCTCGCTGCCAGTATAATGTGCTGCCATTATGTTTAATGAATAGCATAGCGGCCAGTAATTGCTCATATGCATATGAAAAGCAAAGTGCCTGAAATATCCTATACAGGGCAAAACTACAACAGCCTAAACATATGTGGATGATGGGGTTATCAAGCTAAAAACTGTTTGGACGGCCAGAGTCATTTATAGTAAAAGCTCTTCTTCTTTATTGTATACCTGCTGAAAGCATCAAAACCCTGAGGGTGGGGGGAACAGGCCAAGTCCTCTGGGCATCGGTCCAGGTGTTCACTTGTCTGTACATCCCATAAAGCCATTACATCAATCTGAGGTTGAATATATACAGCGGAACCAGCCCGAGTTTATAAATGAGGCTGCTGTGCATGGCTGGTCAGATGTTGGTAATGACTGTTTTCACAGCCGGGCTGCTCCGGCAGGGCTTCAGGTGCCAAACAAAATATCAGCATTCACACGAGAGTGTCTGAAGAGGAGGCAGTCTACCTGTCTGATGCTGGGAACACCTAATGGGTGTTTTCTCACAGAATCTGCTATAGTTTGGCTAAAGGGACCGGCTACAGTTACTCTAAGCACTTCCTACTTTGTGCTATCTTTAGGATTTCAAGCAAGGATGATTGTGAATAATCATTCATATTATCGCAATATAGTAAATGTATGAACATTTGTTAATCAACACGTTTTTACAACTTATATTTGTACCATTTAAGAGACTATAATAGTTTATATTATCGCCTTATATAGTTATATGTGTTAGCAATCAACTGCTTATTTCCACATCCAGCAGATTTGCAGTAAGGCTGAAAACAAAAAAAGCGTGTTTACTGCGTGTACTTGCTAGTTGCTAGCGTGGGCAGAATCCCTGTCAACAGCTGAATGCTAAGTTACGCTAAGTTATAGGCCATAGTACCAAAACAATGAACTGTGGCGTTCAGGGGAACACAAGGGTTGTTTAAAAATTCTCTGTGGGTTGTTACTTTGAGCGATTCCTTTCGCCTTAAAAATACAAATTATATAAATAATTAAAAAAATGTATAAGAGCAATTTTAAACATTCAAGGGATTTTAGTTTTTAATTGCAACATGATTGAATTTATTTGTAATGTTATTATAGAATTATTACGGTATTTTAATTGATTTAAACTGTCATCATAAATGACCACTTAGGGGGTGTCATAAACAAGGAATTGACAATCCAAACATGGCTTTAATTTTTAATCAAATCATCATGATAAAGTAAAAATCTCTTATATTGGATCATTCCCCAGCCCTGCTGTACAGTATGTGTGCATGTGTTTTACTCCACTCATCTCTTATGGTCTGTGTGTGCTCCCCCAGCCTCAGCACACCAACGTCTGCTTCTGGTACCTCCCTCCTGGGATCCGCTACATGGAGGACAAAGAGGAGAGGAAGAAACACTTGCACAAGGTGGGTGAGCGGAGATAAGAAGCCTGACTATAATATCTCCCAAAAACAGCTTTCACTGCACCTCTCTTTGACCTACAAGCCTTCATTCATATCCAGCCTGCCCATCACTTGTCTTCTTCATTAGGGACCACTAGGATGGCCACTTATGCCCGTATATAAAAAAGAACATGTGCTATAAGCAAATAGTGACAGTCTTAAAATAGGATGTCACAGAGGAGGGGTATCACGGGCCTGACTTGAGGGAGGGGTGCTAACCAGTTAGCCAAAGTGGCTGCCATTCAGAGGCTCCCACAGCAGCAGGGGCCTAATAATAGTCAATTAGGACAAACAGATGGTGTACGTGCCAGACACACAAAGGGCTCTCTCTCTGTGAAAACTATCAACCATGAATCATTTGTCATAGCACACACATGGAGTGAGTTCCTCTCAAACTATGCCTCACTGAGAGTGTGCTTGGTTTGGATAGCTCA
This sequence comes from Notothenia coriiceps, assembly GCF_000735185.1. Lineage (NCBI taxonomy): Eukaryota > Metazoa > Chordata > Actinopteri > Perciformes > Nototheniidae > Notothenia > Notothenia coriiceps. The sequence goes on from NW_011337187.1 coordinate 357,464, forward strand.
CTTTTTTCCAGAGATAATAGATTAAGGTATGATGTAATTGCTTGATTTAGAAAATGCACGAATTGAAAGAGCTTTCCTTAATTTCCACTTCCCTCATTCTAAAGGATAACTGGAAAAAGGTCAAAAGACTGATTTTAAGTAAATCTGCAGCTGCTGACTGATTATTTTTACCGTAACTGCAGCGGGACACCTGCAAGAAATTTAGAAGGAATGACTCATGTGTCTTATCTCTAAGGAATGATTATGAGCTACAGTTTTCAACACAGCCCAGTGGAGGAAGATGTTGTCAGATCCTCCACTAAAGTTAGAGTTACAGCCCCACATTTAAAAATACTTCAACATTTTATAAGTTAAAGTCCAGAATTTATGTAAAAGCACATATCTATAAACAAGCATCACACTATGCAACTATTGACTATACTGTAGGTCACAATACGTCTCCAAATATGGCATTTTCTCCTTAATTGTACTGAAATTCACCAATGGTCCATGGGCACATATATTGAAATTATTTTCCTCAGTAATATGTCAGAACTGCTTAATCTGCCACAGCTTGTCACAACACAGAATGCACAAAACCATCCAGACTTTTCTGAGCACAAGATAAATGACCTGCACGCTTGACTGCTGAAATAACCTCTCAGCCTGGCAGCAGCACACAGATGTAGCTGTCAGAGTCTTTGGGCCAGGTTTCGAGTAATCTGAACGGAACATGTGACTTGTTTAGTTTCTGAAAAGAAAAGGAAAATCGTTAATTAAGGAAAACAAATTAAAAGGGCATCTAAGAAGTCAGAATAAATTGATATTTGTTGTCTATTCCCACGCAATCATTCACTTTGACCCACACATATTGAGTCATGTGATCACACCTCACAGTGTGTAAAGTGCTAATTGAAGCGCAATCTAGAATAGGGACACATTGGAGGAACATTTTCAGAATGTTAAGATGTGTTTTCCTTCTGGGAGTGAGATGAGAAGATCAATACCACTCTCATGTTTTTATGGTAATATTAAGCTGTCTTTTTCTGCTTTAAGTGCACAGGTAAAGATTTCAAAAGATAGGTGTCTAGTGCCCAATCCCAGGATATGTTCACAAACTCTGCTCTTAAAACATAACCCAGCACACTTTATTTGCAACTTAATTGTGTGTGTGCTTGCTTGGTAGTAGCTTGTTATACTCACCTCCCAAATTAAGTGTTGGTCTGATATTTCTCTGAATAATATTAACTCGTACTTTTTTTACTGGACCTATCAGGTGGCTCCAGTGATAAAGGCCAGGATGATGGAGTACGGAACAACCATGGTCAGCTACCAACCACAAGGAGACAAGGTCAACTTTTTCCGCATGGTGATCTCAAATCCCGCCGCTACCCTCGAGGACATCGACTTTCTTATTGAGGAGATTGAGCGACTGGGCCAGGATCTATAAAACTCATCTCCCCCTGCTGTACGTTTCCCCTTGACGGATGAATTGTTTGTCGTGAATGTACTGGTAAACTTCTTCTTTTCTTCTTTCCTCCAAAGTTAAATATTTAAGAGTATATTTGAGAAAAAAGATCTACAGATATATCCATATATTATGTATTGTAGCTTCGCCGTGGACTAACTTGGTCCAAAGCTATGTAAAAGTGCTTCTGTCTGCCTTCCTAAAGTGTAATAGATCCAAGAGTAGTGTAAGTGATGTAACTTTATATGTACTTTTTGTGATATGAAATGCTCGTGCTATAGGTCGATGAGGAAAAGTTTTATTTTTGAATCATTTCTCATTTGCCAAGTATGTTGTTAAGTGACAAAAGTGGTTGTGTTCTATTTGTAACTTTACATTTTAAACTTCTTGTTTAAAATGAAAAAAAGCACTTCACCTTACCTCAGCGTAATCAACTGCCTTTACATCCGCACATCGTACTCCAAAGTAGTAATTTTGGAAAATGTACTCATGGCTGGTGGTGTATATCAGAACTCATGTTAATAAATGCAGTAAATAATCTAGCCAATAAGGGATTTTTAATCAGGTACAAAAGAAGGTATTTCCCTTCAAATCAAACAACTGCAAAGTCAATTCAAAGCATTTATGAAGCTCAGACGTTCCATCATGCATCACATCGGCCTCTTTTGCTGCTTATGACACTTTTAATCTTCTTTCACGTGCTTCTTTCTGGTGTATTTGAGGAGGTAACGGCTTTTTAAACCCATTTTGTTTAATGTCACTTTCATATCAAAATGGGAATAATTTTCAACGTGGCTGTATATTTAACTGTGCTGGATGTGCTTTACATGTCGTTATGATGATCTCAAATTATAATAATCAAGAGGTAACATGAAGATATAATCCTTCAGTGTATTTTTTGTTTCAAAGCCCATTTTCTTCATATTCAATGGCCAACATTGATCTAGCCAGCCAAAGTATCTGGACCTTTTTAATTATCTTAAAATTGATCTAAAAAATATTGGGGGAATGTGTATTTAAGACGCCGAACCACTCAGGTTTCTGATCAAATTGCAATTGTACAAAGTATATTGCCAATTTGTTTATGGCACAAACAAAATTAAGTCATGGTGTTTTTTGTTTGGTACTGACATGGTAGAGAAATTCATGCTGGATTACCAACTGGGAAAAGTGGACCACTTCCAAAGGTGGAACCAAAGCCCTGAGTTCACTGCATGTCAAATGCTTTTGGTCATTTAATTATAAAAAAACGTAAATGTGTCCACTTAGCTACACTTAGCTTTGGCATTATAAGCGTTAGCTAATAAGATAACTATCCCTAGAAAATTATCCCTAACGGCCCCTACACACGGCAGCGTGCGTTGTCGCTTGCCGGCCGGGGGGGTTGAAACTCGACCAACAACCAATCACATGAATCTCCCGCCCCAGACACACAAGCACGCGGTTTGGGAGGCGTGTGGCGCAGTGGATTGAGCCTTGGTGTTGGGATCAGGGGGTCACAGGTTCTAACCCCACTGCAGTCAGCATGTCGTTGTGTCCCTGGGCAAGATACTTCACCCCAAATTGCTCCTGTGGGGATTGCCCACAGTATTGAGTATGTACGTCGCTTTGGATAAAAGCGTCTAACAAGTAACATGTAATGTAATGTTTGATTGGCTAGAGCTTGTACTGGCATATGATTCGATTGGCTGACGCCTCCGTCGAGGCGTCAAAAGTAGAACATTGCTCTACTTTTGCAGCGAGCACCGCGAGGGAAGCTACGCTTTGCTCCCACAATTCAGTTCGGCGAATCGTGACGTCACCCATTCAAAGTGAATGGGCAAAAGCGCTGAAGCGGCAACGCACGCCGCCGTGTGTAGGGGCCGTAATATTGTGACCAAATGATGCATTTTCCTGATAAAGTATTTCATTATATTGACACCATCTGGTATAAGTTTGGTATATATCAGCAAGTCAAAGTCAAAAGTCAGTCAAAGTCAACTTTATAGTCAAAGTACTGGCTGCACTGGACTTTATTGGAGTTATGATCACATGACCTGCAGTACCAACGTTGGCCACTATCCCCTTTCCCATGCTCTTGCTGTTTTAACATTGGCATGTTAAGGATTGCACATTTTAAGATGTGAAACCTTTCATCTACAGTCACAAAATGAAAAACTATTTGTCAGTTGTGTTTTTGGATGAGCACTTAAAGAAAGATTGAGGATCTTGAGAAAACTTGTAACGGGCAATAATGGTGTTTTGTTTCATTTAGAAACTTCACCAGATTTGCAGCTAAAGCAAACCTGACATCCCTTGCACTAAACCTTTGGGGAAGGAGGAGCATCCCTTAGTATTGCAACTGAGATGTCTTCTTTATTGATTCACAAGCAATATGATGGGTCCAAACTACATGCCCTGCACCAAATCAGAAGAAACAGTGCATTCAAGTCACCATAGTTAAAGATAATCAAATTTGCTATTATTTAGCAAAAACGTAAACATGCTTATTACTGAAGGCAGCTTAGTTAATGGAGTGTGAATCCTGATCAAACAAGCAGAGGTTCCTTCGCATTTCATTAGAACAAGGTAGAAAAGCACAATTTTCTCAATGGTCGCTCAGTGTACAATCATTTTATGATCATAGGTTGTAAATAGTATTTGAAGATGTCCTAAGTACATATCTTTGTGTATACATAAGTGTATATAAGACGTATAACCAGAGAATATTTGTGAGGTAAAGTTATTCATATTTTCTCTATCTCCAATATAGATAACCTGTATTTTCATCTCGTTTGTCCAAAAGGCTTTTTTCCTGTGTGTATGTATGTACTGTATGTTTGTCCGATACTTGACTTGGTTTGTGACTCTTCTAGCTATTTCTAAGAAAACGTGTTTCAGGGACAGGCTTTAAAGAAATTGACTGTATTCACCTCAAAATACTTCCGAGTCTTGCTCAGAGACTCTGGTGTTTGTATTTTAAATGAATATGCAAAGCCATTTTGACTCTGAAGCTCTGTGTTTTTTGTGCACAAGTGAATACTTGACGGTATGTGCCAATCTGTACCTAAGTGTGTTTGTAACTGTGTTGCCTTAGTATACATTTGCCAGTATTGTCTAGTTTTCCTCCAAAAGGGGAGGTTGTGCACTTTAGAGTATACCCATGACCTAATAATGTGCAATGTCCATTGGTTGTTCATAAGTTGATGTTTAAAAAAAGTATTCAAAAATGTAACTTAAGCTCTTTTGTCTGAATGTGACAGGAATCAGGGGTCTGTTATGAAAGCATTTCATTTTTTGCAGTTTATATATAGGATATTATAAAAGCGCTTTGTTTGATCGTTTCACATTCTAGCAGAGATTAGCCTAAAGCAGGCGGTCGGCAACCCCTGGCACGCGTTGCCAGCATTGGCACCGCGGCACCGTAACCAGTGGCACACTAGGAATAAGTGGAATAAGTGTGCAAAATATTTAAATTGTATTTTCGGATCCTGAACGAGACCGCGCGCCCAGAGAGCGTCTCCCCCGTTACCTGCAGAAGGAGAAGCCATAGCGCACGCCGCAAACGCGCAGCCCCGCTCTCTGTTATCTCCAGGTGACTTTCTGGCCGCTTTTCCTCCGTGGTGCAGTGCTGATCGTTTTCACCACGGAGGAAAGCAACTTCTCTAAATTGCAGTACCATAAGGAGCTGTACCAAATGCCGCAGTTTTTTGCGTGGCTGTGTATTTAGTTGAAAGCCCCAGTGGCGATCAGCTCATTTCTCATCGAATAATATGCTACAAAGGGGCCGGACTAGGGGCCATCTCTGTGTGTTGAACTTTCCTGTCAGTCCCAGACCGTAGTCGAGGAGGGCAGCAGCAACAAGCTTCAGGTTCAATAACCCACTTTAGCTTTAAATGCCTGAGAGAGGGCGAGCTCTTCTTGAGAGGCCCGTTGCATTTATTTAGCTGTTCTTCTGTTTCACAAAATACATCACAGACCTCTGTTTTTCTGCTTCCTCCGTTTCACTTCCAGAGAACCATACACACGTTCGCCTCACTGGCTCGCGCTGTACGCATCCACACACACACATGCACACAGCCCACAGCCGCCTCCTCCTTCTCCTCTATTAAAGGCGAGCGCAGGCGAGTGACCTGGCCCCGCCCTCTGATGAATAGTGAAGAGCGTCAAGCTCCTCCAAGTACTCCTCAACCCCACCCCACCCCACGTTGATAATTCTCGATCGTTGGCACGCTGATAAAAACATTTTTTTTAAATGGCACTTCATATCAAAAAGGTTGCCGACCTCTGGCCTAAAGTTTAAGATGTGATAATCTTTATTCTGTTACCGATCAAATTGGCGTAAACACCATGACACAGACAACATCAGATATATTACAACGGCGTTTCGGAAAGCCAGACATTTTCTTCTCTTGCTGCTGAAAGACTTGCTTCCTTTGCACGTGCATGCGATGCCTTGCCTGTCCAGCTTGTTCGATATCTCCTATATATCAATTTCTATATACATATATATACATATATACAGTATCTGTTGCTCCTGTAATTAGCTTTAGTGTCCAATGTATAGCTTTAGCCTGTAGAATAGTTCACTGTCGCTCTAGCCTTTACATGTGATCTGTGTCTTGAGCTTCCTGTAAAGTTTCTCTGTGCCGCAAGCATGCTAACCTCGCCTAGCATTGTATTCCTCTTCGCGCTTGAAAACTATCTCTCTATCCTCTGTCTTTCTTCTTCTGCTTGAATACCGTCGCAGCTCAGTACCTAGCGTATAATATTATATCTATGTGTGTAGTCCCTCAGCATGTCTCTGAAATCTTTACTCTGCTCTGCACCTGTGCATACTTTTCTCTCTTCTCTTTCGCTTCGCCCTCTAGTGGCGGTAACAATGTATCCTCTCGCTTTCTTCCAATGTCGCTCGGCTGCCCGCTGTCATTCTGTTGTGAGAGCGTGTCGTGTCATGGTGTCATCAGGCCACTGTTTTCTGATTTTGTTTTAAATAGACCCTTGACTATGAGATGTATGAGAATCAATAGGATTGAGACTTGATTGTCCAAAAAACGTGTCCAAAACAAGTGTTATTAGCCTTCAACACAGATATATAGAAAAAATACCTGGTTTCTTGCTTATAGGAAATATTGTTTGTTAATGAGAACAATTAAAATCCCCTAGTGCTCAGAGTGCAGTCCACTTTCACCAAATATGGTACGATTTTGAATCATATATTCTGCCAACTGCTCTGCTAGCTTCTCTCAAACATTTTGTCCTGAACTGTATGTTACTATTGGGAAAATATAAATAAATATTGTCAAAACAAACCATTTCTGAAATCTTTCTTCCTTTATTCTTGATTCAGTTTTTTTGCCTGGGCAAATCATTTACAAAGTTGTTTTTTAACACGGGTAGCTTATATACCTTGAACAGCAAAGACATGAAAAGTTGAACTTTAACAGCACGATAAGGTACAAATGTATCAACGGTGCCAGTAGATTGGTCGTATTTATCAATATTTTTGTGACCTTTTTGTGACCTTTACATTTATGAATGGATGCCAGTCAAAAAGCAGCACAGAAAGGGGATTTAATCATTGCCTATAGCACATTTTCTGTTCTCCAAATTGACTTTCTTCCTTTCAAAGCTAGTATGTTGTTGCTGTTGTTTTCTAAATAAAATATCCAAATGTGAAACATATTAAGCAAGCAAAATATATTTTTTGCACCTTTAATTTGAAGGGAGATCTCATTCAATTAAACAAAACAATCTTATCCCACTCCATTGAAAAGTGTGCTTTTTTTGCGCAGCATCACTGGTATGTTGCTAACATCTCTCTAGATGGCACTGCTGCCCCATAAATGCTCATGAGGGAGCAAGAGGGGGGGTATTTCTACATTTCCTCAAAAGAAGCATGTTGCACGGGTTCCTAGAACATTTGGCTTTTTTCCATTATTGTCTCAAGCTGTTATTTTTACATTTTCCTCTCAATCACTTTTGATTGCAACATCCTTTCATGTCCAAACAAAGACGGAAAGGCATCCAAAATGATGTGAAAGTCTCCCAGATGTTTTACCTCATCTTTCCCTCTCATACACAGACCCACATAGTAGATAAAGAGGTGAGGACCACACAGGAATAATTGTTGTCTCGGTTTCTCACACACAGGGGAATTTGTTTGTTAAAGTGACACTAAGGCCCAGATACAAAGATGAGATACACAATATGCTTTAAACAAAGCATCTGGGATGCACATTGCACATTATCAGCTCTGAATGAAGTGGTTGGTTTTACTGATGCAAATGTGACATCGATTCGCTTGTTAAATGTTTCCACAAAGCAATGTGAGAGGGTTTTGTGTTATAATGTCTAAGATAGCTCAAAGCAGACATTAACCGGTTCCCAACACCTTGGAGCTTTAGACTTAGCCTTCTGTAAAGCAGCATTCTTTTGCAGCATATAATCTTGTTATCAACTTTATATAATGTTCTTCCTGAAGCTACTACGATGTAACAATGTGATAGTGTTTGCGTCAACCACAGCTAAATATTTTTAAATTAACCGACTAATTTCAAGCCTTCTAGCAGAAAGAAGTCACAGGCAAACTTGAATTGCATTTGCCAAAGCCAATGCTGCATTCACTTCACGGTTCCAAGTTGGTTAGTGGTTGTTCCAACTTCATAGATTCTACAGACAGATGTGTTGTATTCTACTGCTAATTATTTCCATAATTTCATTGATACTGAAAACAAAGGAAATGGAACAGATGGGCCATGAAATGTGTACAAACATTTCTCGCCAGCTTCCAGAGTTGTTGCGTTTGACGTGAAATGAACCTGACATACAGTAAATGCAGCTCATATGCCTTATCCTGCAATGTTAACAAAAGTGTTTGACATATTAACAGTTGACAAAAAGATAAAACCCAGCCAAAAACATAACCTCCCCTGCGAAAGTAATAAATAGCCTGTCGTTTTAATCGTATGTTTTTCTTAACTTTAACTGAAGCCAATGAACACAGTTTTGGCGGGAAAACTAAGCTAACTTGGAACGACAAAAGATAAACAATTAAGATAAGATAAATATGAATGATCGACAAGGAAATGATTGTGATTTTAACCCTACTAAAGTATTTTTAGGCATATGTAGAAATAAACCATACCCTGAATTAATGGACCAAGCCTTATGCAGACACACTAATGATTTCACTACAAGCTATCTATTTATACACATGAGGAGTGTAAAGTTATACTCTTCTTTCTGGTGAGCCACATCACCAGAAAGAAGAGTAGAACTTCTTCACAATTAACATAATGGCGAATTTCCACTGCAGCGCGTAGCACAGTTTAAGCGTGCCGTGCCAAACCCGGCCCGTTTTTTGTTGCGTTTCCACTAGGGGTAGTTCCGGCTAACGGGTACCTTTTCACAGTTTTTCTGGCCCTCCAAAATCGTGGTTCTTTCCGGGCCAACAACCGGGCTGAATATGCTAAACTAGTGACGTGAGTGGCTACAACTACAACTCAATGAACATATTTTACCGTGATTTAATTGTAATACACGTTTCAAACTGATGCCGAAGTAACAACATACTGATACCGACAACGGCCTATACAGACATAAATAAACCAGCGACTGTATTCGCCATGACACAGACAGTCTGTGGTTTGTACTTGTTTAACTTTTGTCTAGTTTCTGAACAGATATGAGGAGCTGTGAGCTCTGAGTGCTAACAGCTAACGGCTGATGTTTGGTTTTGTGGTTCGCATTGAAGATTACGTCACGGCTCGGCCTACACTGCGTAACTATAGTTACTGCCCCAGCTAATAAACTGTAATGGAAACGCAGCATAAAGTGAGCCTGGCCTACCAAGGCCTAACTATACCGTACTAAGCCGTGCAAGGCCCTGCAGTAGAAATGCGCCATAAGTGACCTGTCAGCTAATCCTCCATTAATTATCATCATGGAATTACCGACGTGTACTCTTGACATCACTTTATGGATTCTGTTGGTGTCATAAGACCACATTTATTTCAATCAACCTTATCTCTGGAGACTCTTTTGCTATTATTTTCCTGACAGGCAACTCAGTCTCCCACGGTGTACATGTTTTCATCACTGCCTTAACTAATAATAAAGTATCTCAAGGATTAAGAAGAACAATGTCTTAATGACCAGGTCTGACATTTCTCAGAGATTCATACGGGAAGCTTCCTTGCTCTCAGCGATCAGTGATGTTCCCACATGAGCAGTTTATCACCAACGTCACCTGGATAATCTGTGAGAGTTTGCAGCATGTGGAGCACATCACAGGACTTGTAAACTCCCGAATCTCCGATCTTACATGTTATTACCCAAAGAAGGGAAGAGTGGTTCTATCCAAACACACCGGGTGCAGATGGGAGAAATGTAGCAAACATGTCAAAAAGTTTAAAGTCAGGGAAGTCACTCTTTTCTCAAACTTTGAAGTGATTTATAAGTAAACCAACAGATGGCAAAACCAGGGTGGCTGGCTTGAGATAATCTTACCAAAGCATTTTGACAGAAAAGCCAAATGGGTTCTCATGCTTCTATAAACGACTGCAGCCTGTAAACAGTCAGTGTGATATGTCTGTGAGGAGGCTAAACCGAGCCAGATGTTGGTGTCTGTTGGAATTGGTGACGTTCACCTCACAAGTTTTCTGAACTGTACGTTGCCTGAACTTTGCTTCTTCCTCAGTGTCAGCCCGGAAGCTGGTAGGTCATCCATTAGTGTTTGGTTTCACTCTAACACTGCTCAGCTATCACATGAAAGCCTGCTCTCGTAAGGGGAGAGGCCACATGCTTGGTTGACAGCAGAGGTTAAAAATACAATTTTTTTCCCCTCCTGACATGATGTGTTTTCTATCAGCTGTCCAGGCAGGAGTTTGACAGTAAAGGTGGATTTGTTGGTTAGGATATTAAAAGGTCAAAAGTCTGCTCACATTATTTTGGTGTTACTTTATAGATTCACTTTCACCGCTCTCATCGCATCATTTCCAGCAGACAGCTGTTTTTGATGAAAAATCCCGTATAAACCCACTGTTCACTACAGTTCGTAGCTTCTAATGGCCTTTAAACAAAGTTAGCAACTAGCCTTTGAACCTAAAGGGGATTTAGCTGTTTAAGAGTAAGATATTTTTCTTTAGTAGTTGAGGTAAGACAAGAGACATTGTTATTGCACATTATGGTGATGAAAATGTTTGTTGTAGACATCAACGGTGACTGGTCATTAGGGGCAATAATAATTTGCGGCAGGGGAAGCAAACCCAGACAACACACAGTGTAGCTTTACGGAGCAAAAAAGGCAAATATAGGCGCTTTCACACCGGAGAACTTTTCCCAGTAATAGTTCCGAAAGTTCCTGGGATTTTGCGTTCACACCAAAAAGATCTGGAACTAGAACTTTTTTTTGCGAACCATTTCCGCCCTTTTCAGTCCCTGCTAGAGAGGTGGTACTTTCCTGGGGCAAACCACGCCCCGTAAAACTCTGAAAAGTTTTGTGAAGCCGCCATTGTATTTGCTGGCATTAGCATTATTAGCATTAGCATTAGCCCCGCGCACCATCGGAGAGAGAATAACTTAAGGCAACACAACAAATAAGACATGGGAGCGGTGGAGTGATGAGGAGGTGTCGGGGTTCTGGCGATTTACTCTGAAGCCAGTCCCCAACTCCGGGGACTTCCGGCCGGGGACTTCGGGTGGACGTATACGCCGTGAAGTTGTTTGCGGCCTGCCAGTAAACCCAAAGCAGAAGAAGAATAAGAAGTAACGTCAGTGGCTCCCTCAGGGACTTATTTCCGGTGTGAACGCGATTTACTAGATAGTTCCAGGAAATTATAGTTCCGGGGAAAAGTTCCGGGAACTATTCCTGGGAAAAGTACTTGGTGTAAAAGCGCCTGATGTCTTACCTTTTGCTGTTCCTGATCAAAAGTTGTGTTCAATGTCATTAAAACGAGAAAAACGCTGCTGAAGGTTAATCCAATGTGTCTGTGTCACTTTGAAATGATTACTGATAATCCATCATTCAATTTTTGTCAAATACGGAATTTTGTCATATCAGCTGCTATTAGAGCTACAACCCAGCTTCCGGTTTTTGGCAAACTTCGTGCGAATCACTTTCATTCCTCAATGGAAATGTTCAGATGGATTTAGGAATTTCCCACCCAAATGATCCCAGAAGTGGTTTCTTTTTTGCTAAACCTCCCTAAAAAGGTCAAATGTCACTTGTTTTGCATCAATCTTGATACAGGGTACTTATTATATGTTATAGTTTGTATTCCTAAAGCTTTTAGTCTACTAACCCATCATTCAAGAGTGGTTTTCACTATTTTTTGGACGGACACTATCATTTACATTTTTTTTACTATGTTCAATCTGAATTTAATAAAATCTATATTGATTCTTACTTTTCTACATCCAACTCACAGGTTTATCATTGCTTTGAGAAAAAAGATTATTAATTTACCTCTTTTAGAAGTGAAGTTATTTAGTAATTTGTTCTGAATGTCATTTTCGAGCGTGAGACCTAGAAAACAGGCTTGGGGCTTAACAGGATAATTGACGTAAAACCCTTTTTTGCCTACCCAACAACTAAAATGACATAGTTCCTTCTGTCATGACACTGAATGTTGACATTGGATGTAAATCATGAGGTGTTAACGGCCTGAAATTGACTTGATTCTTCAGAATACTGTATTAATTGTTTTCCCCCCATGACTGAGCCATATAAATGTCCTCATGTTACCAGATCAAAACTACCATAAAAAGAACAAAAGTGTTATAAATTGGAATTGTCGTGGAAAACGTTCAAGACAATACATCTGCAAATCACCAAATCTCCGTTGCTAGGTTGCATATAAATGCTTGCCCATTAGATTGTTGTTGAAAACTACTTAATCCATTAATACTCTGTTGAGCCCACTTCGTAAGTCAATGTCAGATGTACTAATTAGACCTAATTTTGCACTTAAACAGCTACCTAAGCATACACTATGTTTTTTTTGCAGCGCACTGCACACACACACAAACATACAGTACAGCACTCCATCTCTCAACTTATGTGGTATATGCAGAGTCATTTGTATGGATGCATTCAGTGAGATATTTAATCTGTAAGCACCTGCCGGAGAAAGCAATTAACCTCACGGACCACCGGGGAGTTGATGTGAGTGCGAGAGCATCTCTTCACCATTTAAATACACACCATGGGACTCACTCGCTCACATTCAGCCAACCTATTATTCGTCATCAGCACTTTAAATGGCCTCTTCGTGGAGACAGCAACTCCCTCTGCATATACTGTACATGTGTGTATTGTACACTCACACACACACGCATATTTATTTCTTTACCCAGACGGACGGATTCCCATGGCTCTGGAGTTTCAGATTGCACTTGACGCAGAATGATTAAGGTCAGCTAAAGAACAACTAAATTAAATGCTGCATTCCTTGTGATCAGGGAATTTAACAGACACTCGAAGGAACTATGCAGAGGCCCTTGCCAAGCTCTTAAAAGGAAGGTACAGCATATCCATCATTATTACTTTCAGTGCCAGTATAGGTTTCAGCTTTCCAAAATATCCTATATATGCTATACCATGAGAAAAGCTGTTTTCTTTATACAGAGAGACAACATTTAACAATTTTTTTGTAAAGCTTCTTGGTGAACGTTTTCTGTGTTCGTCAGACTGAGAAACTTTTCACAGGCTGTTCAATATGAGTCCCACTTTTGTGTTTGTTGCTACTGACCTGCCAGCCCATTCCCTCATGCATCAGTAACCTCTCTAATGAGGAAAAAACACCGGCACAGATGGACTGAGCAGGGGAGGAGAGTGCGACAGATGAGCGGATGCGCAAGAAACCGAGGATGATGGAGAATAACCGGTTACTAATATGTAGTGCTTTTTCAGTTAAGACAAATGTTGGACTTTTAGTTAGACAAACTTGTGTCAGAGGCAGAGGAAGTAGTGAAACTTTTGTTTTAAATACAGACAGACCTATACGATGTTATCAGGTCAGTGATTCTTGGCACTTTGGACTGTACTGAACAACATTACAGAAGTAACACAAAGGATTGCAGCATCAAACCACATGGTCTAAACATTTCTGTGTAGACACGAGGCCTCTGCTCTTACAGTAACATCCGCTTCTGATTAAAGCGGGTCTGTCTCTGTCCTGTTTAATTCAACATTAGAAGAGACTGGGGCCAGGTTTGGGGTAGGAGGCTGTTCGCTGCGTCTGATGTCTCTATTAACATGACTCCATGTTGCATTTTCTTTAACACTCAGGAACAAATGAATGATGCACATCTACATTCAGAGCCCTTATCATGACACGGAGTAATACATGTATGTCACTGTTTACTTAGTTAAGTAAGATATTTAAAGTCTGAAAAAACAACATAGTATAGTAGGCCTATGTCTAAACAAATATGAAAATAAGACAACATAGTCGGAAATATGCAAAAAACGACATTCAGAGGAGCTACATTGCATAGTATGTTGACATGTTCTGAAAATACTACATATAGAATGTCGAAATTATCCAAAAAAAACACATAGTAGGCCTATACTATGTCGAGAATATCCACAACAAGTACATTGCATAGTATGTCAAAAAAGATACAGGAAACTGACATATTGTATGTCGCAAATATGCAATAAATAGGCATAGTCAAAAAATATACAGAAGAACAATATCGTATAGTAGGCTATGTCGAAAATCTTCAAAAAACGGCATGTTATAGCTAGGCCTATTATGTGGAAAATATTAGGATGTCGAAAATATGTAATTTTACTTAAGTAGAACTTGAGTAACTTTCTCGCATAGATTTTTTGAGTGAACTCCAAACATGAAAACCCTCTGAATGCAGATAAACATATAGCAGATGTATTGTGATGAAGAATGATCTATCTGTTTTGCTGCAGTACATTAACATGCAAGTCCGCAGCCCAACAAACTGCAAAGCATCTTTGTGCTTTTACGTCACAACATTAATCATTGAATTTCCAAACGATTATGTTGAATAATTTATCTAGGCATCTGATCCACGCTAAACTTTTAATAACTATTGGTTTAAAGGTGGGGTAGGTAACTTTGGAGTAACCAGCTCAAGTGCGCTAGAATTTGAAAATACACAACCGGGAAAAATCTGCCACTTCCTTACAGAGCCCCTCCTCCAACACACACGAATGCGCACATGACCAATGAGGGCACGAGATAAGTTTGTGCACAGATGGAAGGCCGACAGGCAGGTAGGCCATCCCAGTTTATTTTAGCCGGGCGACATCCTTTTTATGGATCTTTTGTAAAAGCACAAAGATATTCATTGCTATCGGGATGTTAAGAGCATTCCATGGAATATAACAAAAAGTGTATCTCGAGCCGGTTTCTCAAACTTACCCCACCTTTAAGTGCGTGTGTGAGAGATAAATGTTGGAAAAGTTTCCACCTCACTTAGAGCTGCTAACAATGCATTTTTCTGTAAAAACAAATGATGCATGACAACTTGTATTTTAAAGGGGTTGATTGAGAATGATCAACCAACTTGCTAGTTCCCTTACAGCTAATTGTTTTGTTTTCAAGCAAATTGTTTCCACTTCCCCAAATAGACTAAAAAGTCATTAACTGGTGTACAGTCAGTGTTAAGTTGATCTCTGGGAACGTCTCCTGTTTGCCATAAAGACAATACTTAAGGTGCTAGTTAACATGAACATTTTGAGCTTATATAAAGCAGATATGTCGCCAGATTATAACTGATTGGTACCACGATTGTTAATGTGATTCACCTCTTTTACTCACTCAATGGCCTGTTAACCTGCATTTACCAAAGCACGCTAAATTGATTGATCAATACTTCTCTGACTTCAAACTAAAACCAGAAGGCTACAAATACCTGAATCTAGTCTAGTTGCCTGCAGATTCTGCATTCATATGTGGAATTTGTTAATAGAGTATAGGATTTGTTTAGTCTTGCTCAAGTGTTTCGGAGGTAGTTTCTTCTTTAAGCTCTTGATCAAAGAAGTCATCAATGTATGCATCCAGGCACGCCAGCATGAAAAATGTGTGAGGACTGTGGTCTATGGACTGAGGTTTGGTTAGCTACTGAACTGTTGATGGTTACAAAAAGGGAGTGTTTAAAAAGGACCTTAAAAGTAGCATAAGGAAAAATAACGTGTGAGACCTGTCTAGTTGTGCTCCTGGCCACTTGATGAATGTAAGACTATCTTTTAGGCGGCTGTGGCTCAGTGGGTAGTGTGCTGGACTTCAAATCAGGGGATAGCAAGTTCAAGTCCCACTGCAGTCAGCATGTCGTTGTGTCCCTGGGCAAGACACTTCACCCCAAATTGCTCCTGTGGGGATTGTCCACCATACTGAATGTATGTAAGTCACTTTGGATAAAAGCATCTAACAAATGACATGTAATCTTCTTTAGATCTGGCGTGACCAATTCCAAGAGAAAATAACTGATTCTTTATATCATGGCTAGACTTTTGATTTGAGGGCTTCACCAGCTAATGCCTTACTTTGTTTGTCTGCAGTTTAGTGCAAGGTGTGTGGTATAAATGAGGCTTATCAGAGCTCTTTTGCTGGAAACAGCTGCCGGCTCCTGGAAATGGTGTTGATGAGAGTAGAATGTGTTGGCTGCACAACTGAAGAACGAAAAGGCCTACTGAAGGCTGAGAGGCTGGAGACTTAAAGCACTTGAGCAGTTTTTAAGACATCAGAGCGAACTACAAAGTTGGATGATAACTCTTTTGGCAATACAAGCAAGCCCTTTCACAAGTAGTCATTTGATCCCTTGTTAATATAGAAAATATTCATCAGAGGAGCTCTAATGACAAAGTTTTCAATACACGCACACTCCTCTCTTCAGTTTTTTTTCCTCCTTCCTGTTGTTTGTCTTCTCCCTCTGATGTCTGAAACTCTGCGTGTGCTGTGGGTCTCATTTGATCTACAGCGTCAGACATCTGGAGCACTGCTGAACTGAAACACCTGTTTTCAATTCAGGCAACCGACAGAAACATTTGATTGTTTCTCACAAGCGTTTNNNCCCCCCCCCTCTCCCTCTCATTGACTCACTGGCTATTTGTTATGTTTAAGCAAAAGCACAGCTCTCCTATAGGTAATAGGTGGAAGAATAATTTGAACTTGATGAAGACCAATTGAGAGAAAATACAGTAAATGATTTTCCAGGCATTATCTCTGCAATTTTGGCACTTATAGCTATTCCGTAAGGTGGCTTTCTAATAGGTTGGGTATGTTTGGAATTATATTGAATGAGTAACGTCTGAATGTTTTACCCGTTTAACCTAATGGAAAATAATATAAAAAAATTCTGGAAGGAAGGCAACGTGTCAAATGATGTGTCTATACAGGAATGCATTACATCATACTAAATGAAATGCTGTAATCAACCCCCCAGAAATGTAATATATCTCATCTCTGATTGCTGTGTATTAACAAGCTGGACTGACATATTTTTTTCTGGCAAATCATATGTACATTTTATTTGGTGTTGAACAAGTATGCATGCATTGATGCAGGTAGCCCAACCACAGAATGAACGATTTTCTGAACAAAATGGAGTGAGAATAAAGAGTTTCCGTGGCGGCTTCCCTGCCAACTCCCTGAAACACTTAATTATGCCTAATTGTTTCGAGGACAGAACACACACAGAGGCAATTAGCAACGATATGCATGGGCAACTCTTCACACGGAGACAGTATTTAGGCAAAAGAATAACAAAGTATAATGTTTGCACATTCCATAATACTGAGTTAAACTATGTGTGCAAATAAACATATGATAGAGGCTATCACTGCATGTATTTAAAAAGCAACACTGCCTACTCAGTGCCTTACCCCACAATCTATCTTATCTATCCGACAAATACTATATACGTATTCTATAGTGTAAATACAAAAGTCCCGTTTTACAAAATGCAAATAAATATAATAGGAAAAATCATCAAAATGCTCAAAATGCTCCTGCTTGCTTGAGTTTACTATGTAGCATTTGTCTTTTAATAACCAACTATTAAAGGGATTTTCTTTTGTAAAAATGGCAAAAAAACTCAGTTTATAACACCACTCTTATATCGTAGAATAGTGTCTATCTTCTCATGTAACCCTCCCAACTTAAAATTCCTAGTGATATGATACAAAAAGTTACATACAAGTTAAATATGTGCAGGAATGTATGGATATACATATTAAATGACAAACATATGCATGCCAATGTCTTTGTACACGTACACACATATATAGGCACCACTGCACATGTATGAACACACTCATACATATTGTACAGACACACACTCACACAATCGCACACACACACACACACACACACACACACACACACACACACACACACACACACACACACACACACACACACACACACATCTCATGAAGAATTGGTCACTGCTCAACCAGCTGAAGTACTTCAAGAAAAAGCACAATAATTCACAATAAAAGTCTAAAAAGGTCCTGAAACATATATTTAAAACAATAATATGTGTAATAGATGTTGTTTCCATCTACAATGCATGAAGTAGTTTATCGTCTACCAGTATTCTCTCTTAATTTGGTCAATTCTTGAATCTGCTCTGCAATTCAATATTGTGCAAAACTGTATTTTTCAAATATGCATTAATGACAAAATCCCTTCTTGGATTACACTGCAACCCAGAGGATGGAAATGTTAGTGCCGCCCTCGTGTGTAATCTGGTTAACCCGTCCTCGAATACAATCCAGAGTCACATACACTGCTGTTCCATTCTGGACCGGAAATGAGGCCCTCAGCCCGATACTGGCCCACTCGCTCCCTTCAGGCATTGAACCAGACACCTGCTGGGCCACAGGAGCTGCCGTCCCCCCCGGACCCAACGCCTTCTGCATAGTGAGTCTGACAATATTGCAGGAGTGAATCAGCTTTAGATTGAGGGCAATGTTCGCCGTCCCTTTCTCATGGAAGACAAAGTTCTTCCTGCTGTTCGGCTCCCCTTGGCGAGACAAATGAACTTGGGGCGTGTCCGGGCTGATCTGCTGGAAGGACAGCTGCTTGTTCCTGACCGCTCCGGAGGGCAGACCGGTCTTGGACACGGTAGCGGTCAGGGCTGAAGACACTGCTGAAGGAATCCAGATAAGACTCAGCATACTGATCCCGGTGCTGTCCCCAAAGTAGCGGATGTTGCACTGGGAAGGAGACGTGATCTCAAAGCTGAGCGTGTCCCCGCCGGCTACGCTCACAGCGCCAGAGAGGGTGATGGAGGTGTCCCTGTAGTTGACGCCCGTCTTGAAGGCTTGCATCGCCTCCTGGCCGGTCCCGTTGCGGTTAGTGTAGGCGATCAGGGAGAAACCCTCTCTGATGCAGGTGTGGCCCATTGAGTAAAGCGCCTGCTGGAGGACGAACTTTACAACGCCGCTTTCTGTGAAGCGGACACCGCGGTTATCGTGCGTTAGAATGACCATGTACGGGTCGGAGACTGAGGTAATGCGGAACGTCGGGCGGTAGCTGGTTTGGTAGTGCGTCAACAGGGACATCTGAGCCGTCATCGCTACGGCACCAGTGTCGTGCGACAACCAGAGCAAGCTGAGAGAATTGGTGGCGATATCATAGACGTGAAGATCCTTGCTCTGGTTGCAGTGTTGATTGGGACTCTTCAGCAGAAGGGTGAAGGTGTGGTTGGGCTCCACCTCCACTCCACTGCTGACGCTGACACCCTGGAAGTATTTCTTATCCGGTTGTTCGATGCGAACACCACTGAGGTCCCGACCCTCCTCTTCTTGGCTCCCATTGAGCCTCATTCCCAACTGAAGGAAGTTCCTGCAGCTGTGCTTTATCGCAAAGTTATGATCCAACCAGACCAGGCCATGCTGCAGGAACGTGACCTGGCCCACCTCATTGGACAACAGATCTATTTTCTCTTTGCTTCTGATGTTTAGTTGAAGCCCTGGGAAGATGTTTGTGCCAGGGTTTCGAGCATGAGGAATTCCAACATTGGCCCCCCAAGACTGGGAGAGTTGGCTCTCTGAGGGCTGACCGCAGACAGAGTCAGTGACAGCGGTGCAGGTGACAGAAACAGGTTCTCCATCACAGTCGGAGCAGGCCTGGCACTCCTGCAGCTCCTGGTTGTAGAAGTAGTCATGACCACAAAAACCCATGACTGCTTCTCTCTCAGAAACTCCCAGACACCTGAACCCACCTGTGACGTTAAAGAGCAGAGAAAATGGAGAAATCAAGGTTGTTTAATGAAAATGAAAGGGGGAATAAGGTTTCACACTGCACATTCATGAATTGCTCTATTTAAAAAACGTATATATCAATGTGTTGAACTCACCTGGAGTATTAAGACACTTCACCCGCTCTCCACAAATGGTTGGTACTTCAAGGCATTCATCTCTGTCCTGCAATACACACACATTCATATTATAAGTATTGGCATTATGTTAACAAAACAAAGGAATACAAACAAAATGTATCAATGATTTTATTTGGATTTTATTCAGCATGGATGGTAATATTAACTTTTTTTCTCCATTTCAGCTGTTGTGTTTGAGACACGCTGGGATATGCTCTAAAACCTGACCCCATTTCACACTTCTACCATCAGATAAAGCTATTTCAAGTTTGTGTACAGAATAGAAACTTCCTCACCATCAACCAAACATTAGTGCATTTAAAATTAGCAACAGGGTTGTGAACATGATTTCTAATTGTTAAAAACATTTTTATGAGGACAATCTTAAAATACATAAGAAAAAAACAAACATGGAATAAATCAGGTATATATGTCAGCTCTGATAACGAAAAAATAGGAATCCAAACATAATGTATTGAGGGTCTTTTGCGTTCACATGAAGTTTTGGAGCTTTAACTGGCTCATGTCACTTCTTTAGTTACAAAAAAGAGATCCCTTTTATGTTAGTACATCCGTTAGCTAGCTAAAAATAGCAAAATACGTTTGTCTCCTGATGCGTCGTGACATGCATGAGGATATTCAAACGTAACTCGTCATTGCAATTTTGCATTATTCATTTGTGAATCCTTGAGCAAATTTAGATGAGAAATTAACTTTTTTGGTAAATTACTAAAATATTTATATTCAAAAAAAGGTCAGCTATTATGCAAAATCCACTTTGTCATGTCTTTTATACATAAATATGTATCTGTGCGTTAAGAGATTCTGAAAGTTTCAGGAAAAAATATTCTATCTCTTGTTGTCTATTGTCTTGATCCATTTATATAAAAACCTGCCTGAAAATGAGCTGATCAGATTTTGGCCACTTTATGATGTCATAATGATTTTGGGCTTGTGTAACCATTAGCCAATAACCAACCAAGGTAACCCCCCCATCTTATCATCTGAATCCTCCTAGCACCATTATGTTTTTTTAACCAAATATCTCTCTGAGGGGCGTGGGGAGTGGCTCCTTATTTTTCATCTAAAGTAACAGACACAGAATCAGCACTTTTGAAACAGGGCTGAAACAGAGGGGTTTATGGCATTCTAAAATGCATGATCTGTTTGGTATTTCAGACAAATACTTCAGAGACATGTTTTGTATATATCTGAGACCTATAATATATTGATGACAAACACTATAATAGGGGACCTTTAATATACTATTGTGCAGTACCTCTGATTGCCACTAGTAGGAACTCTAAAGCAAACCAGATGTTGAGAATAGCTGTTTGAAAGGAGCATACCTGGCACATCCTGTCTGCAGTTGGAGAACACTGTGAGATCAGGAAGAAGCCCGGCGGACACATGGTGCACTTCTCACACTTAGGTGGATCCTTCTGAAAATCACAGAACTCCTCCTGCCCACAGGAAGTATGGCATCCCAGCAGAGGTTGAGGAAAATGAGCCTCTTCGACTACATCCATCGTCTTGGAGTCCAGATCCATTTTGTGCAC
The DNA here is from genome assembly GCF_000735185.1 of Notothenia coriiceps. Lineage (NCBI taxonomy): Eukaryota > Metazoa > Chordata > Actinopteri > Perciformes > Nototheniidae > Notothenia > Notothenia coriiceps. The sequence continues at coordinate 378,821 of NW_011337187.1, forward strand.
GGCGTAGGATTTCTGCAGGTGGCTGCGAGCCTGGCTCTGCAGACCCGCCAGGTGGCTTTCGAAGTAGCTCTGCAGCTCACCCTGCAGACCCTGGAAGGAAACCTGTTTGACGGTCTCTGAGAGGAGGCCATACTGGTTCTTCACCACATCCATCTGCTCATACATGCGCCGCTGCTGGTCCAGGATCTCCCTCTGCTGGGACAGAAGCGCCTCCTGTTGGTCGGCGAGTTTCTGCTGCAGGTCGCGGATGATTATTTGCTGGGTTCGCAGGGCCTCCACCAGCTTCTCCTGCCCTTTGGCCAGCTGGAGGTGCAAGATGAGGGCGTCTTCTGAGGGAACTTCATTCTCTCCTGAGGGGAAGATAATTCAAAATGAAAGAAGGTTTTATTGTTAAAAACTGTGCAGTGGAGGAAGTGATTGGATCAAGAGTGATTCTGATTTGACGCTGGAACAAAGTGTGAACACTCAGTGAACCCCATTGTATTGGGTAGCTGGCAAGTGCAATGAAAGTTTCCTATATGGACCAACATCAAAGCTCCATATCTTCTGGACAACTGACTCAGAGACATTTCCAGTCCTGCTCAGCTCTTTCTTTTGCTGGTATTGTGGGTTATCTGTTTGGTTTTTTTCAGACTCTCTACGCACTTTTTTTGTTTTTTTCAGAGGAGGGTTAGGGGTTAGGTTAGGGTTAGGGTTAAATTAAAAAGTGGCGACAGATAACCCACAAGTACGCTTTTGCTTATGGACCATGGTGCCCTTGTGCAGATCACTGGAGAAACAGGGTAGTTAAAGTCAATCAAATATAATAAGCATTTGGTAATTATTATGTTCTTGCTTTCTCTGCAAGAAAAGACCAGATGAAGGACATTTTAAAGAAATGAAATCATCCTGTAATCATCGCAACAGTTAACATTTTTCGTTGACAGAGAAGAAGATGAAAGCAGACCTGGCTTGATGTCACATGTGAGCTGGACACCCAAAGGAGCTCCGCCAAGTTCCGAAGATGGATATCCAAGCTCCGGAAAATCCCCCATAAACTGTGCGGCTCTGTCGGACAGATGGATAGGAGGGAGCTGGCTCTCATCTGAACTACAGCCCTCTCCCACACATGACTTCGCTCGGGCTTTTGGCCGTATCCTAAGCGGCAGTCTGCACTCGATCCCTTTACATTCTCGGGTGTCATTGGTGGTGGGCTGAAATTGTTTCACAAGAGCGGCGCAGTCCGCATCCGTGCATCCTGCAGGTAAAACTTCAGGCGCTCTTATCCGCGTGCCACTGCTGCTGTCAGTGTGCCGCACGCGAAGTGGCTGCACAGGCGGATACCCCTCTGAGACTGCTCTTGGAGAGCCCGGGTACGCATGGTGTTGGCCGGCCACTATCTGCGCCGCTCTCGGGTGATGGTGCCGCGGCGGTCTGGAGGTTCTGCCCCCCGGACAGTGCGCTCCGACGCACGGTCTTGGATCGCTGGTTTCCGCGCCGTAGCAGTGCGTCCCCCGGCAGACCTCTGCGACAGTTTGCGTCGATATCCAAGAGAGCAGCAGCAACAACACAGGTGTTACTAAAACCATTGTTGCTTCTGCGTTAGTTGTCTCTCTGCAAAAGAAGAAACATCCACATTAAGCTTTTGATTCCCGGGTGGTGGAGAAATCTCAAAAATGGTCCTGTGATCCATCTCTGAGCTTCTTTCTGATGAAACCCCTCTCACTATAGAAACAAAGTATAAGTATTATTGACCAATCATTACCTTCAGATCCAGAGTTCGGTGAGACTGGCTTGAACGTCTGTCAGTAAAAAATAAAACATTAGACACACGCAGCCCTACCGCCTGCTCTCTCCATGTCTGACCCACTGTGAGAGATTCTGCACTACAATGTCAGTATGTGGCATTCCTAAGACTTAATTAGCATCAGGTTTCCCCCGGCCACAATTTAACCCTTCACCTTCCCTGCTTTCCATGCAGGAACCCCTCATTGATGTGGAGGAAAAGTGAAACATTTCCTAAAAAGAAATATTGGCTCCCACGATCATGAGATGATGTCCATGCATAGCTAAATGTTTTCCTGTCCTGTCATCTTCTCCTGCAAACTGTCACTTTTCATTTTGCTCACTGCTGACTTCCCTGTGACCTCACGACCATCCAAGTTGCAGAAAGTGGCAGTGTTATTTTCTTTTTAGCACTTTCTGAATGTTGAGACAGCTGCTGCTCCTCCACCCAGTGTCTTCAAGTTATACTGGGCTTGTCAACACTGAGTGCCCCACTTTATAGACGGAGCCAACAGAGGTCAAAGTTTTGTTGAGGTGACCTATAGGCTGAAGTCAGGAATGTGAAACCCACAGCTGCTTTTTGGACCCTCTCATTTGAGTTCATCTGCACAACCACATGTTATGGGAGGTTATCTGAGGATGATGTGTGGTGGGATGTTTGGAGTTCGTCAGGTTCTGTTGTCACTTTCTCTTTCATTAGTTGAAGGTCAGACACCTATGGGAGCTCATTTCTGCAAAGGGTAAAAAAGGCATTATGACAACAAAACAACTTTGAACATTGATTATCACATTGTTAAGTACCTCATCATTCAGATACAATAATTCAAAGTGTTGACTTATAATGTTATTATAACTTGCCTTAGATTTTTTTTTTTTTAAATCAATCAAATTGTTAATCTATTTTCCCACTCATTCTATTATACTATTGCCATATTCTGAAAATGTTTACCTAAACAAGTTGACTCATTCTCAAACCATTCTTACTTCTGGAAACTTTACGTGTTTGATTCTCTCATAATTAGTTAACATCACACCATTTTGACTTGGTATACCATTATGTTGATCGAGTACAAACCTCAGTATCCTTGCTTGTTGGATTCTGTTGGCATAAATCCAGCCAAGCAGCACTTTAGGGGCTGAGCGGAAAACTAAATTAGAATGAAAAAATGTGGTTGTTTCCTGCATTAACATGCAGAGTGGATCAGCACTCCACAAAGAAAATAAGTGGTGCAGCTTGGTATCACGAACATGATCTACACCACCCACCAAATGTAGAGTACAGCAGAGTACACACAGAGGGCACTACAACACTCCTAATGCATCATTTTTCCCATCATCATTGTGACAGTTTGTCCTCTGCAGTGCTATATTTGACAAATGCTTTATCGTTTTGAAAGGTGCCCACTGGTTTTGTCATTAGCACCCCTTTTTCTTTTAGTGCAGAAAAGTCCAAGAAAGGTTTTTAGAGGGTGTCATAGCACTCTGATGTAATATGATGGAGACTAATAGCTTAAAACAATGTCCTTCCTACACCTCACACCTTTCCATCTGGGGTTCTGTAAAACACAAATACTGCTCTTTTTCAACTCTTTGTTTTGCAGCCTTAAAATATTTGTCCATGGTTTATTTGAAATTAACTTAATTTGTCTACAAAAATCTATGTCTTGAAGCTGTCTTATTTATCAAGACCATCTAATTCCCCATGCTGGACAAAAACATTATCCGTATCCGCTATATTGGACCACAATCAGTCACTGAAATGTAACTGAAAAGGTACAACAAAGCAGAAAAATCATAATTCTCTTTGCTGCAGAGCTCTCCAACCAGTAATCAACCTATGAAAAATGTTCTCTGAGGCACGCCATGCTTGTGTTTGGGACATGCTTGGAGCTAATGGAAGGGTGCATATGTCCATCTGTTTGTCAACCCCTGAGAGAGGAGAGAGGAAATGAGGGTGGTTTCTCATGACTGTACCCCAAGTGTTTGTTTAATACGTCATGAACCATAAAAGCCTTTTTGAAAAAGCTGAAGGTTATTTGGTTTCCCCCTGATGTGCGCAGCTTCACTGTATAATGACTCAAGTTTAAAATAAGGTTAGCGATGGGGCAAAGTTGTTCTTTTAAGTATAAGTATGCTTGATGATCTTAATTTTTCCTTACGTTTAACCTTTTACATTTTTTGGCCCCCCTTGTAAGCTGACAAGGAATTTAAATAAACAAGAAGTGAAATCTTGGCCTCACAGGTTGACTCAAGGAGAAATGCAAATAAATAGATATATCTGTGTCTGCCAGGTCAGATAAGAGCCAGAGGCTATTCTGAGCCTGACAGCTTCTCTCTCCTTGGTTCCCCCTGAAGATAACTGACCTTGTTGCACCACACCAGTGTCTTAGGATATTTCTTCCTGATTTTAAGAAGAAATAACCTCTTGAGCAACTTTTGTATGCCTGAGTGTTCAAAACGTGTACAGCGACTAATTCTATATGTAGGATCTATGCATCAGTAATAGTTTTTTTGAAATACCTTTGGTCATGCCAGGCTTTTCCATCGAACTATGAATTTCTCCAATATTGCTGATAACCATTTTTTGCATGATATCCCTATGCATCAGTAATAGTTTGCCTGAGTCATCTCTGAGCCAGTCTCAAATTCATAGTTTTTTTGTATATCTTATTCCTGTTTCTAAGTTTAATTAAAAGGTTATATTGATATTAAAAGGTTATATTGATATTCTAAAATGATTGTGAAGACAACCGATTGACACTTTTATTTTGGTTTTCCATTTTTAGTCATGTTAAGTCTCTCTTGGTTCCCCCCTGAAGATAACTGACCTTGTTGCACCACAACAGTGTCTTAGGATATTCCTTCCTGATTTTAAGAAGAAATAACCTCTTGAGTGTAAGTTAAAGCAACTTCTGTATGCCTGATTGTATTTAAAACGTGTACAGCAAATCATTCTATATGTAGGATCAATCTTGAAGCAACATTGTGTTTTTCTGAAGAATTCTGATCACTGGAGCTCAGTTTGATCTGGTGTTTGCACTACCACTCCTGTCTAAAGACCGGCAGTAAATCAGTTTCAGTCAGGTGAATTATTAACCAAGACCGTCAAATTCCCCGTGCTGAATCAGCCGTTCACTCACTCTCACGAGACCTCTCTTTCCTTTTTAACCTCCAGATACTTCATCATCTCCTCAAGTGGTCAGCGCCATTAGTCACATCAAACTCCTCTTCAGATTTCCCCTGATCTGTACGCGTTTGAAACATTTGCAATACCATGCAGATAAGGAGACTGTGGAGAGGGACGGCTCAGCGCTGCCAAGACAAGACTTGTGAAAGTGTTGGGCTTTCAGAAGGAATGTAGTGACAGGTCTAGACCTGAACTTCCGCATTAAGCAGGAAGAAGTCAAGAGTCAAGACCCAGATGCAATCCACATCAACACACCCAACGCCGCCTGTATACAACTGTTTTGTTGGTGTTCTGCTTTATAAGGGAGTAGTAATTTGAGGTGGAACTGACGCCCATGAAGCTGTTATCTTGAAACTAACTGGTGAAACTTGGATTAATACATTTGGAAAGGTGAGTTTACATCTCTGCTAAGTTGGATGTTTCAGTTAACGGTGAACACCCATAGCTGCTTTTGTTCTGAGCATTCATATCTTTGAGCGTTCTGTGTATTAATCATTGTTTTTTTTTTTATTGACTGGCTGTCACATCAAACACTTTTTTCTCCTCTAGCTAGAAAAATAAAGATATCGCTAATCATACACACTGAGAATCTTAGACATCCTGTCATATCCTAGATACAGGCTTTTAAAAGTTGTCAGAGTATGTAATAATAGCACAACAATGAAACAATACGGCTATTGTCACCCAAGACGGATTTGTTATTTTGAGATAAGGTTTTATTAGGTTGCTGTATAGAGATAAGTCAGTCATTAGGATGTTTTAATATAATCAAAAAGGGAGTAAGTTCATACGTGCTCTTGTCTGCTTTCGAAATGGGTGGACCGGGCTCTAATTTCACACTGCTGTATGACTCAATAACCACATGAAACTGATAGGGTTGGCCTCCTATTTTAAAGCTATGTGCTGTCAGTGAACATAGGAACATGTTGTGCATTCGCCTTTTTGAGATGTGATTAAATAAAATAAAACTGGACCCAATTACTTATAAACAGTCTTTCATTGCAAAAGTCTGTTTGCAATACATGAGTAAAAAACCTTTAGGTTGACAGTTTTTGACCTGCTGTCAAGTCAGAGGAGGCTAAAATATATGTTTAGACAGACTGTCAAATGACTCATGTGCAGAGGGGATTTTATGTAAAGGAAAAAAGTTGAAGGATTATGTAAATCAAACCCTTCTGGAAATTACTGTACGCGTTTGATTTCTACAAAAGCACATATACCCCCTTCAGCAAACATAGATATGATCTTGTGGATTGCTAAATGTCAGATGCGATTTGTGCTTTTTATGCCTTTCAGCTCTTTGTTTTTGCTGCTGACCCCCTTATTTGCCTACTTTACAGTAGAGTACATCTAGTTCAGCAAACACATCTGCCCAAGACCCAAGCAAAGATATTTGAGCTGAGTAAGAGAGGGAGTTTCTTTACAGTATGGTAAACATGCTCGGCTTTAATATGAGTTTTGTCTGGCTTCCATTTTCTTGTTTGAAGCTTGAGTTACACATGTGTGGATTTAAAAAAGGGCCGAAACATAATTGAGATTATTAAGAGGGGAGTTGTTTTCTGTAAGAATATAGTTTTCCCTATGCTATATTTTATAATTTCTATTCCTTTTGATAACAGAAGTACAGTGGTATGTTTTCACAAATGCATTGTGCCAGTTTGAAAGGTTGCCAAATGTCATGCCCCAAACATTTCCAATCATATTTATAAATGCTTGACAATTCACATATTTCAGAGCAGCCTCTGGAAAGTAAACATAAATTATACAAAGAGGCAGCTACATACTTTTATGATTGCTTTCCTTCAGGCTGCATATTATTCCAAAGTTATGTGAATATGAAAACTTTGTTTTACAGTAAGAGTAGTGATTGACAGGAACATCAATTATTCCATTATTCCCTCCATTTGACCTTACCCAGGGCAATCTACACTTTCATCAGATTAAAATGCAAAATGTAGCTCTCTTTTGAGCAATTTATGCATCAGTAATAGTTTTTTGAAATACCCTTAGTCATGCCAGGCTTTTCAATCTAACTATAAAGTTCTCCAATATTGCTGATAAAAATATTTTTGCATGATTTCCCAACAGAAACACATCATCTCTGAGCTCAAATTCATAGTTGTTTTTTTTATCCTATTCCTGTCCTGTTATAAGTTTAATAAAAAGGTTATGCTGATATTCTAAAATGATTGCGTTGACAACAGATTAACACCTTTATTGTTGTTTCCCTGTTTGTGTTTGCATTGTCTCACTTACAGAAGAAAAAAAGCGTAATACTTCCTTAATTTGAATGTTGAAGGGTGGGTCCACGGAAGAAGTGATTATTAAAACTCCCATAACCTTTTCACAAAGAAAATATAGAAGTGCTTCATTTCCTGCATTTGGCCTAAAAACAAATCTGTCAGGAGTGACCCAACTGACTCTTTCTTTCTACCTTTTGTTACTTTAGAAAATACCCAATGAAAATGGCAACAGACGCACACTGTGTTTACATGTTCTGTGTGTTGACAAAAGCCATATGTGGTCGTTGTAGTAAGATCTGTTGTTTTGTGGTTGTCATAACATTATATAACATGTGAAACCACAGGAAAGAAAGGCTAATAAAAACAATTAAAGAGCAGTCATAAAAGAGTGCGTCACTATGTTTTTGTTTAGCCATTATGAAAAGTATCTCATGCATTGGCCCAGGCAATGTGTATGTTTCAGACCCTTTAAAATGTGAAATGAAGTGTGTGAGGGAACATTATTATTAAGGCCGCAGGTGGCTGTTCATGCAGGGCCGTCCCTCCCAACAGAAAGATCACGCAGACTGCGTGGGGCCTCACCTCGCGGAGGGGGCCTCATCTTGCGGAGGGAGCCTCAACTGAGCCGCAAATGCGACGCACCTATGCATTTATGCGGCGCAATTAGTGTGGCGCGGCACGGTGTCGCCGCTGTGAGGCTCCACCAACCGCCCCCCCCCATTCCCCCTCTAACTTTGCGTGGGGACTCAAATTGGCCAGGGACTGTGTTCATGTCACCATTTCCTACACAATTTCAACATTGCATGTGGCAGGAAATTCGCCCTTCACCACTTCCCTCAAGGGGCGTACCATTTTGAAAAAACAGGGGTGGAGCTGGCCCACAACTAACAACATTTAAGAAGACACACATACAATATTCACATAGAATTGAGTGCCTGACACTCAAATAAGTAAAATACCTTGTGTTAAAATATCACAAACCAACCCAGAGATATTTCGCAAGTCTTTATCTAATATTTTCACAAACCCATTTATGGTAGTAGGTAGGGATTAAGTTGACTTAGCTTCAAACTATATTTGCACGCTCCATCTGTTAGATATTGGAACAATATTGATTCATCTAACATTCAAATGAGAGACATCAGGTCACTGTATGAACTATTTCCTGGAACACAATCAGTCACTCCTGTCTCCTCTGCAACATTTCATTTTTTTTGGTGTTTTTTTTGTTTGGCTCTAAATGTTAACAGATTCCAAACTGTAGTAAGTGAATGCAGCGAGTCACATTTTGTTAGAGACACTATAAAGCAGACTGGAAATGTTGTATAATTCTTTATCTGGGATGGATGAAATCTTATCGGTTAACTTAAAGTTTAACCAACAAGATTAGTAAGTGCTTTGAGCTAAATGCTAACATCTGTGTGCTAACATTTTTAAGCATTAGCAGGTAGTGTTAACTTAGTTTAACGTGTTTGCCAACAATTAGCTTTGTGACAAAGGGTGTGTTATGGTTATAACAGTTATTTTTGCAGGTATTACTTCATAAGATGGTTCTTTCGGTATTTAAAAATATGACGTGATGATTTCGCTTGAAGAAAAATCAGAGAACCACAATCATTAGGATACCAAGTCTTGATAGTAGCATTACATGTTTATACTAAATGCTGTGCTAATACATCCAGGAGATGTTGAGACACTGAAACATGACTTAATGAATGCACAAGAAAAAAATGATTGGCAAAATATAGGCTTATGGTAATCCATATATGGTTTCTGTTTCTATCCATAGAAGTACAAAATTATAGCGTGACTAAAATGGAGGCTATCGATCTTCTTAAACAGCAACCAAACACCTGGCAGAAAGTGGACCTTTAATGTTCACCAGACTGCTTCAGCAGTTACAGCAGCCCTTCTCTGTGTTAATATGGCCTTCCAGTAAAATAGTTCCCTTTCATGCTCAGTCATTTTAGGGCATACTGAACCATCAACATCACATTACATTTCTGGAATTAGTGAAACAAAAAACCCCATCAAAGCGCCACTGTGGCTGAATGAACTCCCATTGACACCTTTGCGCCACTGGTCATGTTCCACTGTAAGAAAACAGGTTCTCTGTTTAACAGCACATTCTTGCCCATCATAACATTTGCTCTGAGGAAAATGGGGAATAAAAAAAAATACATGTGTGAGAGACAGCATACTGTACATAATTACAGCTGAAAATCAGATGTGTCTTCAGGATTTGTTTCAGGAAAAACACAGTCACATAATACATAATGTAACATAACAATAATAATAATAATAATAATGTAACATAACATATAATATATTTAACTCTGTATTTAAGCAGTCATATGTATGAGCCTTTGTATTTAAACAGCAATTTATAACAAGCATGAATATTTTATAAATCTCAATAGTTTTAAAATCCTGTTTACTGTACACTTTAGGGTGTTCCAGGGATTTTTGTAATCATAAAATATCCTGATTATTGTTTTTCAGCCAGCAGTATTTGATACAAATTGCTATTTGTATTCATGATGAAGGAAACTGTGTGTCAGTTTTTTTAATTGAAAGAATGTACAGTAATATTAATTATCTGTGGCTGGAACTTAGAAAGTAGAGGTCTGGCAAAAAAAGTACAACTGACTTCTAAATCTGAAAAATGAAATAATATTGCACTCCCAAGTTCAACAAGACACAACAAGTTCTGGCAAAAACCGAGTGCCTGGTAGTTACGAGTACATACCTTTCTTGCTTCAGTCTGGGTGGAGATGATAACATAGCCTCAGGTCACGTATTACATCTATTCTGCACACATTTTAAAGGATGCGGTACTGTGTCTCACCACTGGCTGTGAAACATGTTTGTGTACAGTATCTAACAGTTGTGTCACCATGAAGATGGATTAACCCACCATTCCAGACATTCCATTAATGTCATTCATCATGAGAACCGTATCCAATCAATGGAAATTATTTGCTTCCTTGTACCACCAATCAATACAGCTGATTGAGAAACATGCTGTTCCAACAGTTCACTTTGGGGTTATCAGATTGTTATCATGGTAAAATAGTTTACGGTCTGATGTTGGTGTTTTTTCAAATTTGTCTGACTCTACTGTGTTTTCGTTGCTTCAAACAGATGGATGACATTGACGCCATGTTCAGTGACATGCTGGGGGAGATGGACCTCCTCACTCAGGTGAGATAAGACAGTTGTCAAAGCATCGTTTTTTGTTTTATTGAATATTTATTTGTTACCTATTTTATTATTTATTACTCATGACTCGTGATTACCTTCTACAACTTACTGTTATGTTATTATTATTGAAATTATTGCTGTTTAGACAGTAATAAATACAGTCTTATAATTACAATAGAAAAGCTTTATCTCCAAAGATTTGTTCAATGTCAATATAAATCATTATAATCCCTTTTTTTCTTTTGAAGGAAATATCTCATGCAACACATACTGAACACAACATCACATTCTCTGAACTGCCCATCGTTAATACTTTGACCTTATACCTCAAATAGCCTTTTTTTTGTTAGAGATAGACGACAAACTCACTTAAACCCACCATCGATCACTGAGACACTCTAGACTGGCGAGCACAGACACAACAGGGGGTAACACTCTTTGCAGTCATCTAACAGCCATAACTTACACACTCTTTTGGGGGAGGCCAAATGGCAACAGCCAGTAAGAGATTACACATTTTTTTGTGAAAATCCCTGCTGAGCACTTTGATGTTGTTTTCCCACCGACCAGTCATTTTAAATCACTTCTATTTTTACCAGGGGGGTTTAATACAACACATAGAAGTCCTGTTATGTGTACTACTTAAAAACAGATGTAACATTAGACAACACTACACTTTCTTACATGATGTTTGGTGACAGTTCATGTTATAGAATGTGTTGTGGATTAACTCACTGGGCCTCTGGGGGTCTTATGTCTGTACAGATAATATATTCATTCTCTTATAAATACACTGCCTTGTTTATTCTTCCCTTCAGAGTCTCGGTCAGGAAACTGTACCTTCTGGGTCCCTCAGCAGCGCAAACAAGGAAACCAACTACTCCATGAGCTACACTGACCTGAATGGTGACTTAACATGTTGTCTGTCATGTGTGTCGAAATACTACAAAGAGCTGTGTGTTCAGCTTTTCCACGATGACATACACAGACAGGATATACTTTGAATGTTTCAGTCAGCTAAAAAAATATTGAGATTGCTACAAGTGACATAAAGAGGTAGTATATTTGGCTACTGTTTAAAAGGTGATTTTAGACGAAGATTTAGATTGCTGTAGGTGCTAATTATTCGGTGTTGTCCTTAGCATTCTTCTTGTTTCTGGAAACAAGAAGAATGTGTTTTTGTGTGTATCAGTCTTTCACCACCAACTACTTTACTTTACAAGGATTATAAACCTTCATATATCAAACTAAAAAACAATCAATCAAAGAATAAATGTTTTTTGATTGAGACTAAAACTTTATAACCATGCTAGTAGCTCTCAGTTGTGCTTTAAGCTAAATGCTATCATCAAAATGCTAATATTATCACAATGACAAGATCAACATGCTAATGTTTTAGCATGCTATGCTAAAAAGCAGCACTGAACACAAATGAGGCTAAGGCGGATGGTAAAGCCATTAGTTTAGCAGGTTTTTTGTCTTGCCCAAATATTTAAACTGAGATGTTAACCTGATGGTGGTTAAGGTATCATAAAAGTCATTTTGAATTGATCAAATCAGGAGTTGAACACCAACGTCATTAGAATTGACTTCTAGCGACCACAAATGTATGTTACATATCTCAATTTATTCTTAATCTTTACATTTGCATAGACTAACATTACCATTTGAAAGGTGTACTGTAGAACATTACATTTTAATATGACACAGAGAAAAGAAGAACTTGTAAAAAAATGAAAGCTCTTACTTTTTAAAGAAAACACTCAAGTCATTTCTAAAAAGGAACTATAGGGCTACCAAGTTGACTCACTGGTCAAATACTTTGAAAGAGAGGTAACACAAATGAATTAGGAATAATGAATTAAAGGTGGGCTAGGTACATTTGGAGAAACCAGCTCGAGTGCACTAGAAAAAAAAAATCTGCCACTTCCTTACAGAGCCCCTCCTCCAACACACATGAACGCGCACATGACCAATGAGGGCACGAGATAAGTTTGTTCACAGATGGAAGGCTGACAGGCAGGTAGGCCATCTAGTTATTTTAGCCGGGCCGTCTAAAATGATTGGTCGTGCTTTTTACAGTACTACGGCTTCCAAGATTTTTTGTCAAAGCACTTAAGAATCTGATATTCATTGCTATCGTGATGTTGAGAGCATTCCATGGAATATAACAAAAAGTGTATCCCGAGCCGGTTTTCTCAAACGTACCTACCCCACCTTTAAGATAACATAAGACAAGATGGACCTTTATTAACCCCTGTGGGGAAATTCAGTAGAATTACTGTATATACTGAAATGGGATACTGTTCCTAGGTCAGTTCCTAAAAAATAATCAGACTTTCTTCTAACATCAGACTCCCTCTATGAATTGGAAGACACCGATTTGGATGCACTCATGGCGGATTTGGTTGCGGACCTGGATGCTACGGAACAGAAACTTGCAGCAGACATGCAAGGTCGGAAACAGCAATCACCGCCCCCGCCTGACCTGCCACCCCCGCCTCAGGGCCTGAGCCCCCGCCCCACCTCCTCACCCGTTTCCCCAGCATCACCAGCGATCAGCACCAGCAGCAATGTTAGCACCCCCACCTCCCCTTTACCACCTCCGCCTCCTCAGACTGCAAAGCCTACAAGGGTGAGTCAGCTAGAGTTTGTAAAATGAGAGTAGCATCTCTACAATTACCTTTTGACCTCTGTACTACTTGGAACTGATCATTTAAGAGGTGAGTGATTTAACCAAGAGAGTTTGGTTGATACAGTTTGAAAACAAATGCTGGCTGTCACATCTTGCTAGCTGGAGATATTGAAAAAGAAAAAGAAACATTCTTCACATTATTAAGCTCTTAAAATATAATAGCAAGAGCAATAATGCTATAATCTCTGTTATAATTGGAGGTGTGTCTTGATTTACCGATTCACTTCCTGAGCCGTGCGTGACTAGACACTGTTACAACAAAAACACCTTGCACCAGTTCCCAGCATATTCCTTTCTAGCGATTTATGTTTGCCTTTGTCGAACTGGGAAGAGTGGTATTGCTCTTATAACAGTTGAGACGGTGAGATCATGGCAAAGTTGTTCCTGGATGGAGGCATCTGTTACAGTCGCAGAGATGTGTGACGCGAAACAGCCGTGAGTCTGTCTGGAGCAGATCAAACACATGCAGCAGGAAAGGAACAGGATCAATATACGAAAAGTTGGGGAAGGGGAGTGGTAGTGTTGGTGGGGGGGTGAAGCCAGACTGGAGCTTATTGCTTTAGCAGGGCTTGTTACCTCATCCCTCTGAGGTAAAATCACCATCTGTGCTGAGGCAGAGAATGTGTCATTGTTAGGAAGTAGTGTGCAAGTTCATTTCAACTGCATTGTAGGCAGGAGTTATAAGCCAAAGGAAAGGGTATCCTATCCCTGCTAATGGAGATGTTGTAGATTAGATCTAATGTCTCAAATGCACATTTCACACATGAAGTTATGAACCTTAAATTAAACACTCCACCTCCTGTGCAGCAGTTGAAGTGCTACATCCGCAAAAATGATCTACCCAGATTAAAATATTTTCCTCTCACAGCATATCTCAACATTATGAAAATCACACTTTTTGGCTTATCTCACGAGAGTTAGATGAGAATGTTAATTCCACTTTCATTTATAAAGTTAAAGCCTTATCTTAAACTAGAGACAGGGGAAGGGCTAACCTGGCTTTGTCTCAGGGTATTAAAATGTGCCTACAATCACCTCCAACTCACAACTAAATGTGTTTTTGGCTTGTTGGTTTAATCTTAACTTGAAAAAGTGTCTTTAGAAGGTCAATTGTAATGTGCCTGTCTGGCACTGTAAACAAAAGTGGAAAATAATATGTGCATCTGATCCGTTTTTAGGATCTGGCAGAGTTTATTTCCTTTGAAATGAGTCAGCCTTTCTGTTTTCCCCCCAGACAATTTTATGCTATGCTAAATTAACAGACTGCTTGCTGTAAGTTCATATTTTTTTGTAAATATATGAGAGTGGTTTCAATCTTCTAATCAACACACAAGGCATATTTGCTATTGTGTGCAGTTTCCGACATCAAAGATGATTTCTCTGTGTTGTTTGCCAAAGTATGGTAGTGTAGATTTAACACAATGATGCTAATATATAGTGTGTAACCCCTCATACTAGATAATAACTCATAGTGGTTTAACATGCACTATAACGTAATGTATTTTTGTCCTATTTAGGAGGAAATCGAGGCGCAGATGAAAGCAGACAAAATCAAGCTGGCTCTTGAGAAGCTCAAGGAAGCTAAAGTAAAAAAGGTAAGAAAGCTAAACCCTGTACTGTACTCCTCTGATCTTACATCCACTGGCAACATAAAATGTGAATGAATTACGGCTACATGGACATCACTGTAAAAGACAAAATGATCAAAGATAGTTTGGTTCTTTCCTTTCCTTTGGAAGGGCAATCAATCATAGTGATGGATGGCTTCTTTCATGTAGCTAACTTCCTGTAGGACAGCACTGTTTCCCTTCTTTGGGTGATATGTGGACACTCAGCTTCAAAGCAGTCAACAAAAAAACAGACATGTAGTGTTGCATGCAAAGATTCATATCAAGATGTGCAAATAGGCTAACACTTTCATCATATGTGTTATGATTGATGATATGACTGCCTCGTGGTTTGGAGAAGTCTTACAATTCATATCGTTGTGACTGCATTTATGGCCTGTTTCTTTTTAGTAATTACAAATGCTTTGAAAAAAGTGAAGGAAACTAGCAAAAAAAAAATCTAAAAGAAACCAGTAAAAACGGCTTTTCCACTTTGCCATATGTGTGTGGATGCTGAGGAAACAGAGCAGTGGGCAGTTTCACAGGCACATCTGTTCCAATGGTGTTAGAAGCAAGGTGCGCCTCAGTGGTTTCAGAACAACCGTCTGTGGGTAGAGGCCTTTAAGTTTCAGATAAAAAAACTGATTCCGGAACAAGCTTTCGACACGGATCATGTATTATTAAGATAACTGGCTTGCATGAGGAAGTACTGTGAGAGGGAAAATAATCAGATATCCAGTGACATTTAATTCCACTACATGCTGAATCCATATTGTATTGCAGGGAGGGTCGGGTCATGTGATCTAACACTCTAAATACTATGGTGATAACATCTGTGAAACCCACATTTCTTATGACACACGCCAAGCGACTGGCTGACCTTGGTTCTGTTAAACTTCTCAGCTTCCAAAATGTGGATTTGTTTCAGATGAGAGGAAGTGCAAAGCCATATGAGCCTGTGAGGAAAGCATTGCTCTGCTCCAGAGAGAAATTAAATTCAGCCCACTGCGAAAAGGGACAAATAAAATGTGGAGGAAATTACTTAAAAAGCCAAATATGTTCAACAGAACAGAGAGATAGAAATGCTGCTGCTCTAACCCTCTTAACAGTAACAGCCATTTACTACATAGCCTGTAATTAAACTGGATAATAAACAAACTTCATGTACTTCAAGGCTTCATTTGATATCACACTTTAGACACCTGCTGCTGTCCACAAGACATTTTAACTTCAATCTGTCTAGTAGGGGATATCGTCATGTAAAAACCAAAAACTCACAAATCCAGCTATTTTCCTGCAACTCTCCTTAACTGATTCTATTTCAACTACAACTACAATTAAATAAAACATCTATTAAAAGCAATAAAAACATTGCTAGTTGTGCTTAGCTGGAATATTAAGTTGTTTGGTGTACTTTATCGACTTTTTCCTGAAATAATGAAAAGAACCCTAGTGCATGCACTCAAAATGGTCTTGGCTTCCTCTTAAAGACAAATTATAAGTTTTCACTTCCTATTTGACCGTTTGAAACAGTTGCCAACACGTTACATTGATTAAGACATTTCAAATATCCAATACAGTTATTTGAATGTGACTTATTCATAAATTAATGTTATTGTCTTTTAATTAACAATGTAAATGTAATAATTTACTTATGTTGTCCTCTAAGCAAGGAAAAATTAGAATTCAAATCACAAAAAGAGCCGTTATTTCACAATGTCTTCTGTCGATCAAAGTCATGCATCTATCACAAAGAGACATGAATATATCCCACTGTACTGTACCTACTGTTTTCACTTCTTTTTCCTCCTTCCTTTTTATTTATCTACACAGGGTTGACCTGTCAATATTTCTGTCTTTTGCCACTGCCCTGATGGATTTTCCTCCCTTGCCATCAATGGTGGCTCTCTCCATCTCCTTAGTCTTTCTCTTGTACTCTCTTGGCATGATAGCTTTTTTACAAGCTAAAAACAGTTGTGTTAAACTACATGGAAATATTATACTACAGAGACTTAACTTCAGTGCCTCGTGCCTCAGTGTTAGGTTGAACCACTGGCTCACTTTGCCCCATAGCCACCTTTTGGAAAAAACACTGTCCAGCAGCTTAGTGCTTCATGCTTGTCTTTAGCTAAATAATTCACATGGTTTTACACATAGCTAAATAACCAACATGTATGATAAATATTTTCAGACCTGGATACATTTGCAGTAATTTTACCTGAGATGTTGAACATTTACTTTGACAAGTAAAACATGGTTTATTATGAAAAAAACATATTTACCACTTTACCATGTGCTTCTATCCAGCACAGCCAAATAGTAATTATGGGTGCTTGCTATGGTGCTTGCTGAATTTCGGGTCACATGACAACAAATACTGTATGCATAATTGCCTAAATGGTTCAACTTACCCACTTGCTCAACTTACCCCACTCTGCCCTAAAAAAAATGAACAGATATTACTTAGGTTTGCAGAAATGTGATTGGTATTCTAACTATCAAGCCACTTTTTCTGACAGTTGGTGGTGAAGGTGCTGATTAATGACGGCAGCGCGAAGACTCTGATGGTGGATGAGAGGCAGAGCGTGAGGGAAGTTCTGGACAACCTGTTTGAGAAAACTCATTGTGACTGTAACGTGGACTGGAGCCTGTGTGAAACCAACCCTGAACTGCAACTTGGTGAGCTACTGCAATACCATCTAATAAAGTGTACCATGTGGTTGACGACTGCATTTCAATAAGCTATATCAATCTATGAATCAATACAAATCTGTGCAGCATCTTTCACTTAGGTTAGTGCGATGTTCTAAAAATGTTTCTTTATTTTGGCACTCATATCTAAAATAGCATCACTAGGGCTCTGTTTTATCTGAAGATACAGACCCATAAATCTGTGTGTCATCAGCATACAGATTTTGAAGTTTTCAAACATGTGAAATGAAACCCATACTTAGCTAAGGAGGGTTTACGACCAATGATAAATCCATCCACAATCACCATTGATTTGTTGCCACGAGTTGATACCATAGTGGTTCAATCTGTGGTCACTTTAAGAAATATTAGCTGTTTTAAACACTCTGGCAGGTAAAGTATTTTCAGGGGAGAAATTCAAATACTTTGGTGTATTTCCAGCAGCAGTTTTCACCAAAATGTTAGTAAAAAGAACCTCAATATAAACTTCAGATACACCTTTGTTGTGATCGCAGAAAAAAATGTACCAACAGAAACAGAAGGAACAGGAATAATAAGATACATAGACTTCAAGTACAGGCATGCACTCACACATGCGCACACAATATGCAGGGTGCGATATTTCATTCCAGTCCAGGTGATAAACTGTGTTTTTATTGGCACGATGGCAGCCATTTTGCAGTGAGCTCACAATGAAACATTGATCTAACTCCTATTCCATCTTTCTCTCACTCCTCCTCTCTATACACTTACTTCCCTTCACACACACACGCACGCACACACGCACGCAGGCACGCACGCACGCACGCACGCACACACACACACACGCACGCACGCACACACACACACACACAGTGTAGACAGGTGGGTTTGATTTGCTTTATCGGACACTGTCAGTCATCCTCATTCGGAAATTGAAGCCTTATGATCTCAATCCTCCATCTGCTGTATCTAATTGAGCTTCCGGACTTCACTCATTACCATCTGTTTTCTCTGTTTTATAACATCCTCATCAGATTGTTACGGAGATAATACATATATTTAAAGAACAAATCGAATGGGGAGTCATTTTACACCTTCCCGAAATAGTTTTGATGAGATACTGGTGATAAAGTCATTAACCTCTGTGAGTAGTGAAATGAATGTCAATATTATTTATCTTGATATTACTTTTTAAGTGATTCTATATGCAGCTTAAGCTGTGAAGAGATTTCATTAAAGGATTAGCCTGGATTTAATCTTTTTCTATCAAATTCTATCAGAACATTTCCCAGCATGCTTTTTTATATTTAAAAAAGGGGGATGAATATTAAAAAAAAAAATGCTGGGCACTAGAATAAAGCAAAAGTTACTTAGACAGGAGTAAAAAGGGTATTTTTGGGGACTATCTTCAGCAGTGCGTTTATACTTATTCAGCATGTTAGAAGGCTATTTACTGAGGCTATGTGTAACCTAACAACCTAGTGTCCATGTCAATTATCTTTGAAGGAGGCCTCCAATGCCATGGTGTGTCATGTGGGTAAGATAGTTGAAGAGGACAAATGATAGCAAATTGACATTTTGATGCAAATATCTTTACAGAAATCTGTTTGACTCGAAGCATATTGCGCAGAAATAGTTCTTCCAGACTATTTATGGATAGGTTCTTATACTTTAAATCACACAATTTATATTAGTTGGTTATAATAACCTTAAAATAAGTCTAATCACTACTGTTCATAAACCAGGAACTCACTCTTATACGTTCTGGTTTTCTTACAGCTTCGTCATGCAAAAACGTCTTATATTGTGCCAGTACACAGAAAATGAGGAAATGATTGTTTCCCTTTGGTTAACACAGTTTATTTTTAACTAAATGATGGCCCTTGACTCACACATTTATTTAAGGGAGACCTATCATGCTATATTTGAATAATATATTGTAGGGCCATACCTATAAAAGGTATATTTATACGTTTCTTTTTTCAAAATACCAAACAGATCATGCATTTTAGCCATGCCTCATTTCGCTCCATTTTGCTCTCCTCCACCCTGTCTTTGCATGCGCTGCAGCTGACTACGCCCCCCCTGCAAAGGAGGGGGCCGAGTTACGAGCCTCATGTTACCATGCTGTTACCATGCCACGGCAACTTCTCATTCCCCTGATTGGTGGAGAGTTGGCCATATAGGCGGAGCTCCTCGTCTCTGAAGTCACACTATTTTCAAATCTGTATCAGTCTGTATCAGATCTGTTGTAGCCCTGTTTTTAGAGATTTGGGTATGGAGGAAAATAGAGAGGGTTGTGTTTTCTGACACTTGGTGAGTTCCCTGACACACCGGGGACACATTCATGTATAAAAGATGTACAAAAGTGCATTTTGCATGATAGGTCCCCTTTAAAGAATGTCATCCATTCAAGTTATTTGACTCATGAGCACGGGTTCTTGTGTCATCTCTTACTAACAAGGCCGTATGACACTTTGACAATGGAAACTGTTAGAGTACGTTTATTTTTAGATTCCTGTAAAATCCTGAGTGTGTTGCGTTCTCAGTATTATTCTTTTTGTGCTAACCTTTCATCTTTACAGACATAATGCTAAGGCAGGTCAAGCCTAATTAACACCCAAAGAGCTCAACAGCAACACGTCAAACTAATCTTCACTGTTAAATCCACCCATATGCTCACCATGCATACTATTGAAACGCACCATGTGGTTAATGCAGTTCAAAGGGATTTTTTTCTCCAAATAAATCACTCTAGAAGGAAAGTCACACCATGCATTTAATGACTGTAATAGTCAAACTATAGAGTGGAACCCTGGCAGCAATTGATGTAATGCCTACCTCTGGTAACCTGTAATTGGGGAGCAGGGCTGAACTACAGTCAATGCCCAGTGCATTCTGCAGATCTATGGCACTCAGTGTGTGTGGGTGGGCAGACAGGAGGAGTGGGAGGGGGAGGGGGAAGTGCCCTTAATGTGTTTTCGGGGTTTAGTGCCATTTAAAGTGCTCCCAGCGTGATGGGGAGGTTTGCGTTTTATTGAGCCCTACCTTGATTCATCCCATTTGAAATAGACAATTGTACAGCTGTGAAACTGAGTATGAACCTGCAGATTTCAAGATTTCGTGACAGAGTGAACTACTGTACATATGGTAAAGCATTTGTTTTGAAGTGATTTACAGCACAACACTAAAAAGAGGGGACAGAGAGGATATTATTTGAGATTAAAGTCAAGGCCGATTCTGGTTTAAACAGTGATGTATTGTGTGAGATATGGACGTAGAAGACACATCTCCAGTCTCCAGAGAATTGGCATTAGTTTTTGTAAGTGCTGAAAAACATTTTTTGAATCGCTGTGTTTACTGCAGAGGCGAGCAGTAAGCAAGTATATTTATTAGAGTAAATGATGCATAGCAACCAACCAAAAATATAGTTGGATGAGCTTCAATGCAATGACACAGTCGCAAAAACGTATGTTAAACTCTCATAGAAAGGTACCATTTTACTTTCATCATCAAATCTGTTTATGTGGTCTGTGTACATATATATATATACTTCAGAAAAACTTGGAATGCAGTACTTTTCTGTGTACCAGAGTAGACAATGGACCTCTAACCTCATACACATAAAATACTCCTTCTCCTTCTTGGAGTACCAGTATTATATATGGCAAAACATTTCCGAAAACAAAGCCTACCTAGCAATTTGTATAGTAGTATATTTACATTGTGATACACTATTTTCTAAAATTTAAAAATGTCAGACCTTAGCACTCCCTAATGGCACTATAAAAGTAAATAAATAAGTGGACCCTAGATCAAACTAATGTTCACCACGATTGTTAGATTTTTCTACAAATCCAAACTCTTGCCAGAGGAATTCAAAATGTGCTGCCAGCAAAAAACAATGTTAGACAAACTGAATACTACCTATTCTAGTTAGCTGACATTTAACTTGTCTTTTTTCGTTGACAGAACGTACGTTTGAAGACCATGAGAACCTTGTGGAGCCACTCTTAGCATGGACAAGAGACAGCGAGAACAAAGTACTCTTTCAGGAGCGAGGGGAAAAATATGAGGTTTTCAAAAACCCACAGGTTGGTCTTCTTATTGTCTGCATCTTTATATAGCTCTCTAAAAATATGCTGCGTGAGTGTGACTAGAAGTGATGTGCGTGTAATATCTCTAAACTCCTACACTGGCTAGTTCCTTTTTCCTGGCCTTGGTTTGTGAAAATCTCAACATTGTTTCAGTTCAGCGGCATCTGGCTATTTTCACTGATGAATTGTTGCCTGAATTATGATAGGTCTTTCTTCCTTGCAGGATGACCCTTTACATGTATGCCCTCACTGTAATATATCAAACTAAACAGCATCAGGCAAATGACAGGGAGATCTTGGCATGTTTGTTAAAATAACAGGACCCTTTGTATTTAATGGAATCGGTCTGTTAGCTGAGACAAATAGTTGGTGGAAAATAGTGAGATATTCTCGTTTTTTAAGTACTCCATCATGTCTTCCACATCCTCTAACAAAAGGACACTGTTTTATACAGTAGGTCCCTATCAGTATACAATTTCAACTTTTTACCAGAACTACTAAAATAGAATTCCCTTTTGGGCTTTCACTCGCCACAATGAAAACGAGACTATGATATAAAATCAAATAAGCCCAGTCACACAGGGACAAAGTGTAGGGTTTTAGAAAACTAAAATAAATATTTAAGATGCCCGTAGCCAACATTTTTGTTCTGATATTTAATAGGAAAAATGTTCTTTGAAATAATTATAATGTTTAAAATAGTTTGTGAAACCCCAGTAGCTCATCTGGTAGAGCGGGTGTTAAGGCACAGCACTGCTTTAAACTAAGTGCTAATGTGAGCATGCTAACATGTTCAAACGACAACGCTAACCTCCTGATGATTGTTTAGCATGTATATTGTTAACATGTTAAGTTTGCAGTGTTTGAATGGTAACAGCTGCAGTAGGGTCTTTCAATAACCTACATGTCAATACCTCTAGTTGTTGAAGTATTTCACAAATGTAAACCTGCTGGTATGCTGAAGGAAAGGTGAGGACATTCAGTAATTCCCTTTTAATTTTTTATTCCTGCAGAACTTTTATCTATGGAAGAAGGATAAGAAATCTCTCAAAGACATGAAAGACCAAGACAAGGAGTTACTAATCCAGGTAAATAGAATAAGCACACACACCACAAGTGAAATATTGCATTTCGTTCCTCACATTGACCCCCTTTCATCCCTTCTTCCACTCTGCAGGAGAACTTCTGCGGGACTTCCATCATTGTGCCTGATCTTGAGGGGGTGATGCACCTCAAAGACGACGGCAAGAAGTCCTGGAAACCAAAGCTCTTCCAACTGAGGGCCTCGGGAATTTATTATGTGCCCAAAGGGAAAACCAAGGTCAGGGGTCATGAGGGGACATTTTGTGTGGCAGAGACCAGAATCAAATCACACATCCAGCAGCTAATAATCTAATCCTGCATATATTCAAGACTCAAGCAACTAGTGAAAGATAATATAGAAACATTTGTGTCAACTGAAACCTTATTAAATATATAAGGTTAGTTTATCTGGGCCTGTACAGTCCTTGAGTAGTCTTTCTGCTTTATGAACCACATTCTTCGTTCATGCATTGTTGAATGTAGCATTCTAGTAGATGATCAATTCAAAAGTCAAACAAATAAACGACAAATGAAGACAATGTCTAATATGAACCATTATCTCTTTTTTCAGTCATCCCGTGACCTGGTCTGCTTTGTCCAGTTTGACAATGTAAATGTCTACTACGGTAAAGACTTTAAGGGCAAATACAAAGCCCCAACTGACTGCTGCTTTTTTCTGAAGGTAAGTTAACTTAACATTGCTCCATTATTTCTAATATCCAGCTGGTAGCAACAAATGGTATAAAAAATCTTTATAGAAGTCTATGAGAAAGATTAACCTACTTCTCACTTTATTTATGGTCTCAATCTGCTACAAGTTTTCTTCAATGCAGCATGATGTTTATTTTGTGGTCACATTTAGAATAAAAGGTCCACGCTCACGCCCTTTTTACAACATGCTGCAGCTTCCCCTACACCGAGAACACCAACATTCTTTATGCCCTGTCAGTTTTGCTGTTGAAGTTGTAGGTGTTATGAGGCCTATATCACACTTTAGATAATGGAAATAATAATCCAGTATTTAGAATCACGATCTGTACTGGGGAGTCAACTTGTATGGATGAATTGTATTGTCTGTTAGTATGATACTGACCTGAGCAAAAGGAATTTTCCTTTGTAGACTATAAGGAATATCTAAAGGCTAGTGTCTGTCTGTCTGTCTGTCTGTCTGTCTGTCTGTCTGTCTGTATCAATGCAGAATTGCTTAATTTACCACAGTCTCTGAATATTTGGTCAGCTACAGCTGCTTACTTGGCTGAAAACGAGAAATGCAATAAATAGTTTCATTTGAAGAAGTGAAAGGAGACGCTTTTATCCAACTTAGCTGAAAGTGGCGAGAAAGAAAGATGACCGCTTAAGCAGTTCCTAATATTTCTCCAAATGTAGTTACTGTGAAAGCCCCATGCATTTAATTAAAAAACGGTAATGGGAGGTACTCACGGTACTTATTCAAGACCAAGAAATGCTGACTAACATGAAAAAAGCCAGAACGTAGTGCGTTTTAAAGGGAAGTGAAAGTCTACTTTTATTATCTTCCTCCTATCTTCTCAGGGGAAAACTAGAATCAGCAGATCCCATACACTAGTTGTTGAGGATCCGAGCAAAAAGAGCTTGGAGAGGCATGAAACTGAATTACCTATGAGCAAAAGTTGGAGTTTTCAAGGATTGAGCTGAAGGAGCAGCTGACCTAGGTCAGCTGCAGAGGAAAACGACCTGTCGTAGTAACATTTTGGAGGGCAAGCCAGGTTTCATATGGTCGATTGTTGCTTAGGAATCATGAAGTAAAACTGTTTAAAGCTTCTTTAGATGTGGTAGATGGTAAAAAAATGATACAGCAATAGCTGAAGCTGTTTTTCGCCTGCCAAAATGTTTAATTAAGGTGTGTATTGACAGATTGCCCGGCTGGCTGCTCAAAACTGCAGCAATTCAAGGAAGAGCAAAACAGTTTGGCTTCATTATTTTGCTGTTTTATATTCACAGGAGCGGCCTGAGGGGATCTCTAACACCATGCCAATTATGTATATAACTGATATCAGGATATAACATGAAAAGTCAACTTCCTCTTTAGGGGAAAACAGTTGACACACCCATAAAGTGTGCACTCTACTGCAACTATCTGGTGTGCACTTACTGGCATAAATCAAACAATTACAATTATGTGTGCATTTAATATCTCATACAACATAAATCAAACAGGATGTACCTAATAGCACACATTTGGCTGCAGGATTCTAATGTATTTTTCTAATCTGCTCATGTTCAACAATGCTAACTGGAGTATTCCAGAACAGCGGTCCCCAACCTTTTTCAACTCAGGGCCCACTTAAGAATCAAAAAAAAATGTGCGCCCACATTCAACCATAAACAATACGGAGGCTGAATAAAGTTCTGATTGGTCAATTCAGAACATTGGACACATTGTAAATCCAGTAGAACAGACCGCTGTCAAGGACTGTAATGACCGTTGCTAATGAGGATCGAGAAAGGAAAAGAGGTTAAAATAAAAACAAATCTTAATAATCAAAATGTTTCCACATAATGTTTTGCAAATTATTTGGCGGTAAATATTGAATTTACATTTACACCCTTTAATATTTTATTTGGGCTTTTAGTTGAAGACACACAGTTAATAAATAGAACTT
>NW_011337187.1:404054-434562 GCF_000735185.1 Notothenia coriiceps
AGGTTAAAATAAAAACAAATCTTAATAATCAAAATGTTTCCACATAATGTTTTGCAAATTATTTGGCGGTAAATATTGAATTTACATTTACACCCTTTAAAGTCCTTATCTTACATTAAAAACTGTTTTTGNGCTATACCAGCAATGCTACACTGTGTGATGCTGGGACGGGCTGAACTCACCAGGATTCGCGGAACCACACGTGACGTCACGACACAGCACCAAGCAGCGGCAAGTTTGAATCCAGACTTTTCTGGATACCTCTGAATTTGACCCATTTTCCCGATATTAACAAGTGATTTACAGCAAATAGGAAACGATATTCGATCTATATCACGTGTTACTGGAATAAGACCCAACAAGTTAATGCATTTTGAAACAGTTCTATGATCTTTCAGCTACAGTAAATTACGCAAGATAAGGACTTTAATATTTTATTTGGGCTTTTAGTTGAAGACACACAGTTAATAAATAGAACTATTCTCCTAGCTTAAATACATATTTTTAAAAGTCAATCAAGGAGTAATCTTAATTTAAGGTGTTTGAAGAGCAGATTAAAAATACAATTTCTTTTGGAAAAAATGACTGCCAGAAAAATCAAAGGGTGGCTCAACACGCCATGAAATGGGAAATAATTAGCTCTAACAAAGAGTGGGATTAAAGGAACAATATGCTTGCCATTTTGTGTTTTTGGTGGTATTTGGTTGTCAACCTATTTTTGTTTGTGAAATGTTGAAGTGATCCTACTGACTGTATCTTTATTTATTCTGTTTTTGTTTTATTTTTGTCTGAAATGGGAATGTCATCTCCTATATGTTATTGTTATGTCCATGTTTGTGTCTTTAGCCTGTACAAAAAAAAAGATTACAAAAAATACTAATACAAATAAAAATTATTTGGCGGCCCACTTGCAATGCCTTCGCGGGCCACTAGGGTGCCGCGGGCCACAGGTTGGGAACCGCTGCCATAGAACATGAACTAAAAAATATAGCATCCATTTAACTGGATTAGGCCATTTACACTCTGATACTAGACTCACTCTGCCCCCTTGTGGTACCTTTTTAAAAGCAAACTCCAAAGTTTTTACACAAAAATGTCGTGTACATTGCCTCAAGTGATGTCCCTTGAGTCAGCATTGTCATCATCATCATTGTTTAAGTTGAAAATGAAAAAATCTTGGGGTGTAGATGAAAATAAATGACGCTGGTGACTCGAATGTCTATTTGCCACTTTTAGCACAACACACCTGATTCTGTTAGTGTAGTTCGTACTTGAGTTGCATTGTGGGTAATGTTGTGTCCAGGTTTTGAAAAGGACTTGGGTTCATGGCATGAAAAACTTCTGCAGCATTTAAATACAAATGATATAGAAGTGCAATGCTGAATGATTAAATCAAAAACTTTAGTAAAGGCAGAGTCTAAGGCTTTTTTGCTGTATGATTTTTTGTAGTAGTAGTAGTAGTGGACAACAGCTTGAAATTAGGTCATAGACCATATATCATGTTTTGGTCAAATACTGCAAAATTAGCTTATTGCAAATTAAATGTGAGATAAAAGTATGGTTATTTGGGTTCAGTGAAGTTGTGTGTAACATTATTTTACCTTCATTTCCCTCAAGCGTCCAATTATAAGCCATTGATTGTGTCAGAAACACTCACTGTATG
Source organism: Notothenia coriiceps (assembly GCF_000735185.1). NCBI lineage: Eukaryota > Metazoa > Chordata > Actinopteri > Perciformes > Nototheniidae > Notothenia > Notothenia coriiceps. Next base: position 405,718 of record NW_011337187.1, read on the forward strand.
TAGCCTGAATTATAAAAATACTGGCTGAATCATGTAAGAAACAATTATGCTAATGTAATTTCATTTATTTATATAGATGGATCATATGATTTATTATTACATTATGTTATGTTTTTTGACATTTAAAAGTCCTAAAGGGATTAGATACAAATAAATGTAAATGCAATGTCAAGTCATTGCAGTATTGTTATGGACATATTAAGAGTTTTAAGCATAATATTTCCAGACAATATCGTGAATCTCGTATATTTAATGGTGACATGAAATTCTGTTATCGTCCCATGCCTATAAAAGATAGTAACAAATGATCAAATAACCTGTTTATCTTGTATTTGTCTCCACAGCACCCTCAGATCCAAAAAGAGTCTCAGTACATTAAGTACCTCTGCTGCGATGATGAAAATTCAATGAACCTTTGGGTAACCGGAATACGGATTGCAAAGGTACATTTTAACACCTTTCCATTTGATGATTGGAACATTTTTATCTTCTCTATTGGACTAAAACTCATGCTCGGTGGTTTGTGTCTTGCCGTTCCAGTATGGTAAGTCGCTGTATGAAAACTATAAAACCGCAGAGAGGAAGGCAGCTGTCGGCTCTGCTTGGACAAACTGCAGCACTCCATCCAGCTCCAACCCATCAACACCCTCACCCACCATCAGAGGTAGCACCACACACACTGTCCTACAGAGTGTCACTGATGGGAAACAACCCACATGTAGAAATGTTGCGTGTACACAATTTTTACTCATGGCGTTTCTCCTTCTCTGCCAGCTAAATCAACCAGCCAGGCCAACGGTCATGTTCCCACGCCCCCACCAGGACCTGTTACCAAGGTACAGTTTTATTTTTGTTATCAATTTATCACTTGATAAATATTGATTAACTTATAAGATGTTGGAAAATGGTGAGACATTTAAAAAAATGCCAAGGTACATTACCTTTGGACCGAATTCAAATATATTCAATTGACAATATTGACAAATATAAACTTTGCTGGAATCTTGAGGTTACATTTTGAAATCTTTTTTTAGGGCCAGTTTGAGCTCTGATAGGTTACATGCTAGTCTTTGGTAAAAGGCTACTATAAACGATATAATTATATATGTTTTTCTCCTTTAAATGTATGATATGGCACAATTTCTGTCTGGCAGGCGGAGCTGCAGACTCAGGGACAGTTTCAAGACTATTTAACACCCGAGCTTGTACTATTTCTATTGTTGTCTTTTATATTTTTTTGTCTTGTAAATTGCACTGTTGAGGAACCTGCGATGGATGAAGTTATCCATACATTACATAATTACATCGTAGTTTTGTATATGTTATGACAATAAACCTGAATCTTGAATCAAAGGGAGTGGAAGCCAATCATTCCACTACATGTACGTCATGAATGATGTCATGTTACAAATATTTAAGTATAGATTATTACAAAATCTATTTTACTACAAAATCTATTTTTAAACTTTCTATACTTTTCAAGACCTCATTTTGTACATTGTTGTGTTCTCTCTTCTCAGGACTTCGGAAATGTCCCACCCCCACCTCCAGAACCAGTCCGACCTTCTCCACCTCCTTTGGCTCCCAAGAGTTCCTCAAGACCAGCCCTCCCCCAGCGGCACCTGCCAACCAACTTCCCCCCACCTCCACCTGCAATGGGAGGCCTTCCTCCTCCACCGTTGGGGCCACCCATGGATGATGCCTCGGAGGCCCCGCCCGACTTCCTCCCACCCCCTCCTCGATCCACTGGCTTTGGTTCCCTTCCTCCTCCTCCGATGAACTCCCTACCACCGCCGCCTCCCCCAATGAGTATGGACCTGCCTCCTCCACCGCCAGATCCAGGGTTTTTACCTCCGCCTCCACCAATGTTCACTGGAGCTGGAGCACCCCCTCCACCTCCCCCTCCACCTGCTGCCCCAAGAGCCCCGGTGCGGCCTTCCGGCTCAGTGAGGAAGGTACCGCCTGCTCCGCCAAAGAGGACTACTCCATCGCTGCAGGGAGAAGCGGGAGGAGGTGGAGACTTCATGTCAGAACTGATGCTGGCCATGAACAAGAAGCGTTAAAAAAAACTGTGTACTTCTCCAACATGAAGCCAGGGGAGATCAATATGGACTTTACATCCATTCTAACAACTTATCCTAGACATAATCATGCATGAATTAAGTAAAAGTGTAAATATTCCTAAGAACAAAGAGATTAAAACATGTTTTATGTAAAACCTGTCAGTCATTTTTGCTGCAGGTAGACATGATGAAATCTGTTATCAGAATTATTAAAGAATCTGTTAAAAACAAGTAATTTTTTTTAAAGGTGATGTAATGGATATAATAATGTATCGGACTGCAATGAGACAGTTTTATGGAAGTGTACATATTTGTCACGTTTGAATGGAGGTCTGTAAATATTATAAAACACTTTTCCTTATCTCTGTAAAACATTAATAGTTTAACCCTTTTGTGTTCGAGTCTCCCGTGACCTTGACAATTTTAGCAAAGTCTGAAGATCTCTAAAAAAAAAAAAGTGTATAATTTGGTGTTCGGGTCTGGGGAGACCCAGCAGAATTGTTTTTGGGTGACTCAAGGTCAAATTTGGCCCAATCAAGATTAATCTTTGACTTGAGACACCCCAGCCCCACCCCCTTCATCAACTAACAATTTTTCGCAACATGCACCTGGTCTCCCCTCCCTCTGCCCACCTCCCCCCACGGGAACTCAACCTTTCTCAAAGAATATGTACACTAACACTTGAACCTGAACACACACATGCACAATATGTGGTGTAATGTGTTTTGGGCCATAACATTAAATTACAACAGGATTGTATGGTTATGAATGCATTATAAGTTAGTTATGATGTAGTTAAAACAATATTGGATGATTGTCATTTTTTGTGTGTGTTTTGGACTGAGATAAATCATGGGTCAAAATTGACCCGCGAACACCATGAACGGTAACAGCTTTTGAACACAACACAAGGGTTAAAATGATTTTAAAAAAGCTAAATAAAAACCTGGCATAAGCATTCATGAACAACATGTTTTACTGGAATGAATAACCAAGTCTCTTTTCTGTTATATTTTGGGAAATATAAAAAGCAATGGACCTAGTTTTCATTGTGCAGCTCTGGTGTGTGCTTGCTTTATGTGTTTAAGGTGAAAAGTTAATCTGTATGTAAACCTAGATCCTTAAAAAAGCAACAGGACAGCCTCAACTGTAGCATCTTTTAATATAGGTTTATGTAAATATGCAGTAGAAAAACATTTAAAAGCCATGACCTTGACATTTGGGAACAAATCGTTTCCACCAGCATGTGAGAATTTACTAAATCACACCAAAGAGTGCAAGTATGCTGCTATTCTTCTTCTCTTTAGTGTTGTTGTTGCTGTCTCCAATAATCTCTCAAGAGGAACAGCTGACCTTTAACCTCTTAGCCCAAAGCGGGGGTCTTGCTGCATAGCCCGCCTCCTCTGCAGTCTCTTGTGTAACATAGGGATGTGACAGGATGTGGTGCAGCAACTCCATCTAGTGGGGGGAAAAAAAAGACTAGGTTAAAACTAATCACAACTTTTAACAGGAAAGAAAAAAGGGGGCATTGCTATGATTTTGAAGATAAAATACAATTATTTAATAAAGGGATTATGCAAGAATCATGGAGTTAATGGTATTACTTATTTGGTAATGATATGTATTAGTAATGAATGGGATAAAAAGGGGTGGTACAATTCCATTGTGAGGTATGTCATAGTATTGCATGACATAAAAGCAATATAAAACGTTTACTATATATTTAATATTTTACCAAACACATTAATAAAAAAGTGTGTTGGAAAGAGAAGTCAGTGTAATATTTCATAATATAGTAATTCATACAAAAGTTCATAGTATAGCATCACCTAATTGCAAAGCATAATTCACAATGGACTACGCCATATAAAAAAGGTCCCATGTCATGGCCATTTCTACTGATCATAATTCCATTGTCGAGGTCTACTAGAATAGATTTACATTGTTCAATGTTCCAAAATCACATTGGTTTCTCATACAGCATCTCTGTATAGTATGTGTATTCACTCACTCCTACGCGCCTTGTTGGAGTTGGAGCTCCCGCCCCACCCCCCCACCAGCCTATGAGCCCACTGTGCTCTGATTAGTCAACCACCTTTACAGCTGGACATCAGTGTTTATGTTTTACAATGGAATTTGTTAGCAACCAGAAAATGACACCAGTAATGACAAACAGATGAGAATGCTGCGTGGGGTCTGGGTGCCGTGTTGGCGGGACGTTGCGGGGCTCGCTGCTCCGCCCTTTGAGGCTCGAGGAGCGGACAGTGTGAGCTGGGTTACTGGTGTCGTTTCCTGGTTGCTGCGTGGGGTCTGCGAGACACCACGGAACTCAGCCTGAGCAGTGAGCACACACACTCATCCAGGCTGAGAAAAATCTCCAAAGAGCAGCATAGACAGGTATTTTCTGTGTTAGAGTTTTACTTGCTACAGGGTGTACTTTGAGAGTTTGCAGACCGTTTACATGCATAAAAAGCTACATAACACACAAGGGGATGGGAAATAACCGCAAAAGCATGTCATGGGACCTTTAAACAAATGATGGAATACTTTACAGGCGCATATTGCAAATTATGGTAATAGCCTCAGTCTTGCGTAGATACAGTAAGATTGTTAAATTGATTTATCAACTTTTAATACCTTGTGGAGATCCTGTTTTAATTAGATGGACATCATATACACACACCTCAGAAAAATCTTTCATCTCAACTTTACTTATAGCAGACTCTGCCATCCAGTTCCTCAGCACATATCGAGGATTTACATCTGTAAGATAATTTTCACAATCAGTCAAAGTTGGTCCAGTTTAAACCATTATCACATTAAAGACTTTGGTAAAGTTGTATTCCTTGTTATATACTGTTTTGAAGCACAATGCTATTACTCACAGTTCCTATAATTAACTATTTTATCTTTACATCAACTTTAGTATGAGGGTTTAGTGGCTTACTTTTCATCCTGTGTTGACGCTGCAAATCACTATCATGTAGTTGTCTGAACAGAGAGAACAAACATTTAAATCAACTCTTATACAATCTAACAAACTACAAAAACAACATTATGACACCAAATGAGTATAAGTACCTTGCACACATTTGAGAATATCTTCAAACTCTTTAACTTCAGAATGGTGAGCCATTATTTAATATGATTTGCTTACCTGCTGAGCCGCAGCAGGAACATGCTGAGCCAATCAGAGAAGAGCTTGTGGGATGACAAGTCTTCAAGAGCCCACATCTAATTCAAAAACAAGCAAAAAGGTTCTGAATATCTCTGCTGATGCAAAATCAGTTTCTTGAATGTGGACTAATGTATGTAACACAAATTAACTTGCCATATAGATTGGAGAATATTATCCAAAAGTGTCATTTATATAATATTGTAAGTAATTTGTCACCCTATATTTGATCTACTAAACACCCAATTAGAAGGAACATGATGACCAGCACGATGAGGGCTGGATTTAGATATGAAAGATGTCATGATCAAATCTAAAAACAGAAACATGACAAACTGCTGCCTCAGCGCTTCTCTACCTGTGGGAACTTCCTGTTGTGAAGCTGCTGGGCTGAAACTTCACTGAGCTGCCTGAAGGTCATGGTGAAGTCTGACTGAGTGTCCTCCATCATCTGGTGAAACAAACACAAATAGATTGGGAGTAAGAATAAGTTACAGCCAGTAAACAGAAAGTGAGATTAAATCCATTCAGTAGACTGATATGAATTATGTAAGATTGTCAATGGCTTGCCTTAAGCAGGAAGGCAATGAGGTAGCCATCTTCCTCCTCTTCACCTAGAAGCCCTAGTTTAGCTTTAAAATGTTGGTGAATCCTGAAAGCATGAATAAAGCTGTAAAATCAAATATATATTGACTCACTGGTTGGATACAGTATATCATTAGGGACAACATAGAGAAAATACATTATTTCATGTGGACCTCACCTCATCTGGTTAATATTGGCATATCCTTTCAAAATACTTTGCGCCCTGAAAGAAAGAAAGTTTTAATGAAACATTTCTAAATGAAAATCGGAGAAGAGAAAAATATGATGTTGCTGACCAATATTACAGGGTCAATTCTATCGTCATTTATTCATTTTATTAGTAATGTGCACCAGATGGTGTATTTGAACACTCAGTTCAAGTTCTGTTTTTATGATCAATACAAACAAACTGCCAGAAACCAAAAGGTGTGCTTCAACTATCCCTTCTTTTAAAATCAAGGACAAATACTTTTCAGTTTGCCGCTGCCTTTTATTTTAAAAGTATTATACTCAGATTGTACAGAGCCTTGTAACTTCTATTCCTGTCTTATTCTAGTTTAGCTGAGTTTTATGTTAAGTCCAATAGCTTTTTTTAAATCTATGTAATAACATTATGTGTTTCTCTTGCACTACGTCTTTTTGCAAATCAATTTTGTAATTGCCTGGTTATTGGAATGTGCTATATAAATAAACATGCCTTGCCTCATTGTTGTTGCACTTGGTGTCAAGGCACCGCTTAATTTGAACAGCTGTTGTTCTTACTGGTTCTGCTGATGTTTAGAGAGCACAGGGCTGAGCGCATTTAAGAGCTTCTCCAGGTTGAACAGTCCGACGTTTGCCTGAGCTCCAACGCTGTATCTGCCCTCATCATCAGATGTGTTGGGGACAAAACCTGTAACGATAAAGCTTTATTTGACATTGGACAAAAGAACTAGACATTCCGTTATTTCTATAAAGCAAAGTCATTGTACTCACCGGGGTCATACGCCTCCATGAAGCCAAACGGCCCGTAGTCGATGGTGATGGACAGGAGGCTGAAGTTGTCAGTGTTGCACACACCTGTCGTGATAACACACAATAAATATCAGTGGATGTTGGTAAAACAACAAACTGTGTGACAAAATGTTCAGACACCACTCACCGTGTGCAAAACCAACAGACATCCACTGGGCAATCAGATTGGCTGTTTCATTTACAACTGTGGAATAAAATACCTAGAGAATAAAGCAAAGATATTAAGCATGAAGCAAGGAAGTTCCTCAAAGGAATATATAAATACTTATTTTTAACTATATTAAAGAAACCTTGTAATTGAGACAATTGTTTTTTCAATTTACCAAATATTTATCTGGGTCGTCTGAATTGATTGAGGAAAAATGCTCATCAATCACAAAGTTCAGCAGCTTTCTAAAATCAGAAGAAAAAAAGCATTATTTTACAAGCAGCAGTATATAATATGTAACAAGAGGCCATGGAAGGTGAAGGAAGCCTCAGTGGGCTTCCATGTGACCATACTAACCTCAGGAGGTCTATCTCTCCACTCTGAGACAGAATTTCTAAAGATCCAATCCGAAACCATGACTTGGCTAACCGGAGAACAACAGCCCCTGGGGGAAAAGAATAAAGAAGCTAGAATAATAAAAACAAACTGCAACATAAGGCACCATTTACTTTAAGAGCCATTTCTAGCAAGCTCTTATATTATACAACTTTTTTCAATGACCTCAATGCGAGTAGTTGGGCACCACCCAGTGGTAGTTTTTGGTCCTAAAACAGGTGCATAGCGACAATGATTAAAGGTATTTTTGAATGAGCCACTGTACCTCTCTCTGTCTTCACATTTCCATTGTAGAATTTATCCCTTATCACAGGCTCGTCACTTACAATTAGACTGAAACAAGGAGAATCATGATCAAATCAATACCAGAAAACACCTAACAAAACTAACAGTCAACACATCAAGCTAGTGGTTATACACTTTGAATTCATCCATAAATAATTCTGCCCTTTCATTGTTAAACACAAATAAGGCCCCTCTCTTTCTGCCTAGGAAGTTCATCTTAGTTTATAATGTTGTGAACCAATACATGTTAATACAGATACTCGACTTCTTAAAATGGAAAGTAGAAACGTACAAGTTCTGAATAATTTGGTGTCTTTTAAACATTATGTTGCTTTTATCTGTACTGTAGTAAGTTACAGATAAAACTGCACACATTCTTTGAATCCTAAACAAAATTATATCATAAAGATTATATTAATCGCATTACAAAAGTGAACCCAGTTTCATCCATCACCTGGCAGCTCTGCTGGTTGGAATCCCCAGGAAATGCATGGCTTCACTGCAGAGGAACTCCCTTACAGAAGAACGGATGACAGCTCGACCATCTCCTGACCTGAATTAAAAAAAAGTAAAATGTATATTAAAGTTCCTTGCAGCCATTTGTTATCCCAGAAACAAAATGATTCCAAATGTGGCAAAGGGAACCAAGAAAATATTATGTCAACAGGTATGACAAAAAACATACCTGGAATAAGGTGTCTTCCCAGAGCCTTTAAGCTGCAGTTCCCACACTTCTCCTTTCCTTTGGGGAATTTCAAAGGGAATGCAAGTCAAATATTTAACTGGAGAATTTACAATACTGTCTGGATGATGGTAAGAGGACACAAACGCAGTAGAAAATCAAACCAAGCGAGCTTTATTCAACAAAAGCCGATGACAGGAAAAACAAGAAACAACTAAACATTAACAAAACCGGGGAGCACGAAAGACAGGAACAAGCTTACAAGCAGGAGCAGGCAGGTAACATCGACAAAAAGTCGAAGACAAGACTAAATACACAGAAGGGTAATCACAGGACAAGACACAGCTGGGGAGGGGAGGCAAAAACACAACAGTTGAACACAATGAGACAATCAGACACAGGAGGGCAAACACAGGAAGGAAGACCAGACAAAAATAAAACTGGAATTTGGCAACATAAGTCCAAAACCATGACCAATACTTTGGAAACACAAGGGACCTAATAACATTCTCACCTGTTTGTATACTGACCAAGAGAATGTGCTCGACCATCGCCAAGCTGACCTGCCCAGTACCCAAACTGATGGAGAAGGAGCATTTTAATGTCATCAACTGTGATCAATCGGTTGAATAAAACGATACAATTTAAAAACAGAATAAGTTTCTTTGACTTTTCTAATCAACTTGTTTTTGTCTTATTTTAGTCCTCTGTTGATGTTTTGTCTGTTAAAGTAATACTGTATATGTCCTCAGATAATTATATTTTTGTGGTATTATTAAAGCACTTTATAAATATTCACCGTAGATTTTAGGTAATACAATAAACCGTGTACACCAGCTTTCACCACTAAGGACATTCTGTATAGCTTGATTGTACTTTAAAAAAAAGTCTGTATTTGAAACTTTATATGTTGCAATTTAAATTAGTAGGTGCAAATGTATAAACTATAAGTGCACGAAATGAAGACTGCAAAACAGAGAAAACAAATGAATCATGACCTGATGACCTCCATATCTGTGAGCGAGGGGTACAGATCCTGATAGCAGTTTGTCCCCACTGGCAAACTGCAGGAAATCATTGGTGTGGGTTAGAGCCACATCCAAGTCTAAAATTCCCTCGATGACGTCCTGTTGAGAGAAATTCAAATATAAATGAATTATTCACATCTCACTGTAAAGAATCTGTGGTGCTGCTGATGATATTGTAAGATCACCTTAGAAGCTGCTGCCAGTCTCAATGGGCCTCTCAGTGGGGTTGGAATGGATTTGGAGAATATGCAGTTCTTTACAGAGCGAGCAAAGTTGCCATTAACCTCATCAATCGGGAATGCTTCTGCAGAACATATAAAAAAAATCGAATCGTGACATTATCAGCCTACCACCCTCAAAAGTACACACAAAAGAAGATCATTTTTTACCTATTAGCTTCTTGCTGGACACTTTCAACTGCTCCAGGTCTTTTATAAGGTTGGAAACACTCACATTCCACCTGGACTTGACAGTGTGTAGGGACGGCTGGCTGTTTGATCCCATATTGTCATGATTATCATCACTATGGCAGTCACGGTCAGTACTCTGGCAGAACTCCAGAACATGTACAGATGTGAAGCTGGATGCTGCTACCAGTGCAAACACTAACACTTGGTTAGGGCTCCACATGTCATCGACACAGACACCGCCTCAAAGGAACCTGCCTGTAAGCTTTATTTGTAGATTTGAAAATGGGTAAAAAATGATTTTCAGCTGGAGCACACAGCGCATTTGGGGAATACGAACTCAAACCTGTACTGAAGTGAAAGTAGCAATAACACTATAATGATCTACTCGATTCAATACTATTTTTTACTTGATTTAGCCTAAGTAATATTCCCAAAAATAAGCTTAAAGAGTCAACAGTAAAACTAACCTACTCTGTGGGTAGTTCATCTATACAACTTCATATATTTTATGTATGGATCATAGGTTATGTACGTTCAAATCTGAACCTGCAAAGAATTTTACTCTGAAATGTCATTTACTGGAGTAAAAGTGTAAGGTGGCATTACATGGAAAAATGCACACAGTACAAGCAACTTAAACGTTACTAAAATACTTTGCATAATTTACACCAATGGCAAACAAGCTCACATGTCATTGACACTGATTATGCTGTGAAAAAATACCCTAATTGAAGGCAACTTTATTGTTTTTCTTCCTTCTTTTTAACTTTAATAACTTAACAAGATTGACTTAAAGGCAAACTTTTTCGTAAAACCTTTGTGTGTGGATTTTAAAGTAGTATTATTTAATTAATCTGCATTACGTCCAAGTTTACAGTATGACAAACTGGAAAACAACAGTAACATTGGCTACAGGCTAAAGCTAGCTGTTAGCCACTATCTCCAAATAGTAACGTTACACACACAATCTACTTAATTCCTGTTGAACTAGACAAAGACACATTTGATATCTTTAGTTAAATAGAAAGCAACAGTTGTTGACATCTACCACTGCATTCCTGAAATGTAACAACTCCCATATATAGCTAGCGTTAACTCCGTCGCGTGGAACGACGTCAGTAACTTATCATTTCCGGTTCCGCTTAAATAACCTGCCAGTCCGTCCCGCTAACTGTGGGAACATGGCGTGCCCATTGCTTAGGCAATGCTCGAAGTGGAATGCAAACTGTTCGAGTTTATTCGAAACGTTGTGGTATGGTAATGGCAGGCCGGTGTCATTCTCCACATCTTCTCTGGGGCGGACATCCTGGAGCTCTGGGCCGGGGAACGCGGTGAGTTTACGGCTGCTATCGGCACCGGGCAGGGAGTGCTGCAGAAACCCCGGAAGGTCACCACCGAACCTCAGCCTCCCCGGCTCAATGCTAGCGATTTTTAGTTTACTGGTGTATTACTGTACTGTCTGGGACGTTTCCAGTCAATGTTAGGATTTGAGCAATTTAGTGTCTTATTTTCTATTAGTATTTCGTAACTGAATGGTGACTCACTTACTTGTGGCGGGGGCTGTTGGCTCTTACAGAATGAACTCAGCACCGTGCTCTGAATACACTAAGGTCAAGACCTGCCATAATGCATATTAATTACTCTGACCTTTACATAGCTTGCTGTTTAAATCTTGTTTCTCGAGTTCTCTTTGTATTTTTGTTCATTGTTGCTATGTATATAGATACGTAGTACAGTATATACACTCTCGTTTTCATCTACTTGAATGTAAATAATTTAGGATATTTCTTACACCAAGGTGAGGGTCTATGTTGTATAAAGCCTTCTCCAAGATGCCAGAAATAATGCATTTTGTGTTGAAATGCTGACTGCTGGCCTAAAAGTAGCCTGATATAAAACCTAATTAAATACAGTCTAAAAGTCTCATGTCCTTTGTTTTTTCCAGGGGCAGCCATCAGCCCTGCGAAGACGGACAGGTCCAAACACTTTCAACTTTATCACATCTCTCACCAGGTGAGTTGTCTTTACCAAAGGCCTTGCAATGTAACCAAAATATTCCTGGATTTGTGTGTATTAGTATAATGTTCACCTTACACTGCAAGACAGGTTTTAGCTGAATACAAATTGGCCTATATTTCCCCTCAGGTTGAAGGGTGTTCTATCATGTACATATTGTTGATAACATTGGGCTATGCAAAAATGATTGACAAACAGTGTATGTTGTACCACAGTAATATAGGCCATTTTCAATGACATATTTAACTTATACCGTATTAAAAACTTTATTTAACATTATACGCATATGTTCTGTATTTCTATATGTTTCTGTATTTCACAGTTGCTGTATGTTGTTGTTTTTCTCTTGCAGACACAAACCACGGTTGCTGGATCCCTCACTAAAGTCTTGCTTTTGCATAAACAGTGCACACACAGATGTGAAGGTTCAGGACCCCTTCACAATAGCACAGAAAGATCTCAATAATTTATATGATGACATCAGAAAGGTACATTGAAATACTGAGTTTTTCCTCTATGTTTCTTTAGATATAAAATGGTGGAATTTTCTGTCTAGAAAGCATAGAGACAGATGGAGTTCTTTCAGCTTTAATACTAGTGAGCCTTACCTGTGTTGTTATCTTAAAAAGATGTTGGTTAGAAATGAGCAGAAGTCATTTTACAGTCATGTGGTTTTTTGCAAATGTTTATCTTGTTTAGTAGCTGTTTTGATGCAACTAATAGAAATGATTTGTTGCTTTACAGGAGCTGTTTGTAACTAAAGAGCTGAAGGCTTTATGTCATTACTACTTTGACGGAAAAGGCAAGGCCATCCGACCAATGATAGTTGTCCTGATGGCGCGGGCACTCAACAGCCACAGCAACAGATCCGGGTAAAAAAACAAACACTCTAGACTTCCACAAATGTTCTCTTTCCCCTACTCACTGCCTCTTACCCTTGATACCAGAGTGAAGATGCATCACACGCTGTTGTAACTATTTTAATTGTCATGTGAATCACGGTCCAGGGTTTTATCTGATCTCATTTCCTGCAATGTGTTGTCCTCTGTAGAGAATTGCTCCCAGGGCAGAGGGCCGTAGCTATGATCACAGAAATGATCCACACTGCCAGCCTGGTGCATGATGACGTTATAGACGGATCTAATAAACGAAGGGGGAAGGGAACCATCAATGAACTGTGGGGTGAAAAAAAGGTAGGGGTAATGAAAAACCTTCCCCTGTTTATCCACTTGATACATTCTGCTTGATCACTTCATTGCCATTTTATTTTATGAATGATTGTTTTTTGTTCTCTTCCAGGCAATCTTGGCTGGAGATTTCATCCTATCAGTTGCCTCCATAACCATGGCGCGAATTGGTAACAACATGGTTGTAAAGGTGTTTTCCCAGGTGATAGAGGATCTGGTGCGAGGTAAACCTATCGCATTATTCATGCAGTTTTGCAAAATCAATGGGTTATAATATCTCCTTAGATGTCCGGTAGCAAACTCCCTAAACTCCATTTGTTTGACTTCCAGGTGAATTCATGCAGCTGGGCTCCAAAGAGAACGAGAACGAGAGATTCAAACACTACCTGGAGAAAACCTTCAAGAAGACAGCGAGTCTGATTGCAAACAGTTGTAAAGCAGTATGTACGTTCTGTTTCCACACAAATACCAGAGAATTGAAGAAACTGAGTTCCTAACTGAGTGAAATGACTCAAGCGTCTTTTAAGTAAGCTCCACAGTCGTCTTTTCCTAAGTCCTAATGAATTCTCTTTACACCTTTTCTTTAAAAAGATGGTTGGGAAAACTTTTCTTACTATTTGACCGCAGTCAGAGACTCCTTCCATTTAACTTAGATGGCTCAGTTTCTACTCTTTATTTATTTTGTATTAACTCTCTTCTCTTTCATTAAAGGTATGCGTTCTAGTAAGTTCTGATCCTAAGGTCCATGAAATAGCCTACCAGTACGGGAAGAATGTTGGCATCGCATTTCAGGTAACTTTCAGTTTGAATCCGTTTTGAATACATACTAGCTACATTATGAGAATACCCTTTACTGTGTCGGATTACATGTTTTGTTATCCAGAACATAATGGATTGTAGAACTGGAATGTAAATAAAATAATTATACATTTTGTTATTTGTCTCCGTCTCGTAGCTGGTAGATGATGTTTTGGACTTCACATCAGGGGCCAACCACCTGGGGAAGCCCTCGGCTGCAGATCTCAAACTGGGCCTGGCCACTGGACCGGTGCTGTTTGCCTGTCAACAGGTGAGATCCACATTAGCACTTTTTTTTGTTCACCTACGTGTATGTAAGCTTTAATATAAACTGTAGTTCTGTATGAAGTTACTGGAAATGAGTGTTTGTCAGTCTCTAACTCAGCTTCTTTCTGTCTTTCCAGTTTCCCGAGCTCCACTCAATGATCATGAGACGTTTCAGCTCTAAAGGAGACGTAGATCGAGCCTGGCAGTACGTCTTTCAGGTATGAACAATCATTCGCTAAAAACCAGATACATATTACGTAAGGGTTTGAATGTAAATCTACTTTGAGAATGTTTTACTGTAAATAAGGGTAGATGAATATGAAGAATTAGGTTTTCTCGCGCCACACGGCTTATACTGTACGTCATTTATCATGGCACAGTCTCTCTCCTAATATAATAAAGCATGATGCCATACACATATCTCTTCTTAAAATGGGTTTGTGATTCATCACGACAAGTTCAGATGGTTTAAAGTGTGGTACTTCTCCATAGCCAGGGATTTTGTGTTGGTTTGTTTGTAAGGGGAAAGATGCTTCGGCACGATACACTAACAATGTTACACGTTTGTTAACAAGGCATTTGTGCTGCATTCATGTGATGACAGAACAATCAGAAAACATTGTTCCAGTCCGAACTCTCTCTACTCAAACAGCTGAGATTCACCAAGTGGTCCATAATACCAATCGGGGTTCATGTTTAACGGTGAAAGAGAAGTAGAGCTTTGCCGAAACACAATTGCTTGAATAAATGAAGACTAAAACAATGTTGCCACCCCTTCTTGTTCTTTAGAGCGACGGCGTGGAACAGACCAAAAACCTGGCGCAGCACTACTGTCAGGAGGCCATCAGACAGATCAGTATGCTCAGGCCGTCGGCGGAGAGAGACGCCCTCATCAGACTCACTGAGATGGTGCTCACCAGAGACAAGTGAACCTCCACCACTGGGATTCACTCGAGGCAGCTACCTGAAGAAAAGCAAATCATCCTGCCCGCCATGTTTGAGCTGGCCAGGTCGGACAAAGAGATGGGAGTTTGTTAGGAAGGAGCCCCGGTGCTGGATTGAGTCAAACTCTGAATGTGGCAGCATACTGATGTGTCCGAACACTTAAATCACAATCGAGTGACAGCATAGAGACTGGTGTCTGTACACTTCCAAAAAATATACATGGGTGGCAGGGGGGAGATCTTAAAATAGCACCATATATAAATACATTTAGTGCAAATGCTTTGATTCAGATTTCTGGAATGGTGTCAACAGCTAGGACTTGGAAAGGAAATATGAAATACAGGAAATTGATACTGCACTCCCAACTGTACGCTTCATTCAGTACTGCCATTGCAACATCCTACCATGCTTGAAACTAACTTTGACTGAGTGGTATGTGAGCATTGCAACATCTGTGTTATTCCAAAGGAAGTGTAACATTGTCCGTTTGGATCTGTTTGACAAGATCCGTCCACACCTCAGAGGCCAAACAGTTTTTTGACTTGTGAAAGGCTGTAAGGTTACTTATTCAATGCAAAGTGCCCTGTAACAACCATGGCCTTTTCATCCACAGCGACTATGTGCTCAATAAATGTACGTTTTATTTAAGCCAAGCCAGCGCTCCTCTTGCATTCCCTCCAAGTGACCACACATGCATCTTGTACATAGAATTGTTTATTATAAAAAGACTGTACATTAATATTTCAATCAACATATTATATGTACAAATGAGGGGCAGACAGATGTATTTCTATAGTTCTACCCATGAAATTGAGCCAGAACAAGTTTTTAAATTGGAAATTCCTAAAGCAAACGGGCAAAATATCAAGGCATAAGCTGCAGTATCCTGAAATGGTCCGAAATCAATCATTATGTTGTTATATGGTACGTACAGAAGGGTGGCCAACATAAAAACATACAATGTTATCATGATGATGTTAGACCTGAGTGACAGCTGATTTTTTTTTTTTACAAGAGTTAAAAATACAAACAGCCCAGAGGATTTCATGTTCAGAGCATTCAACATGGTCCTTGTTGCTTTTTGAAGGCTGAGGAGGTATTAGTTGTTTATTGGTCTGCATTACATTTGAATTGTCATGGCAGTGTCATGCATCTATTCCAGCCTAAAAATCACTGCACATTATCCGTTGTCTATCATAGTCCATTATAGCCAGTTACCAATAGATCCTACAGGTTTTTTTTACAAGGATTATTATTAACTAATTAACAGTGACGTGACAATCTTTGAATGCTTGTTAAGCCAAACAATGAAATGTGTTCTCTTGCTTTAAACAGATGAAAAAGTCAATTTTATGTTAATATCCGATGCCTGAAACTTACGTCACTCTAAAAACAGTTCAGTGATTTCAACAGTGTAATAAAAATGAAAGGTGAATACATTTACAACATTATGGAAGCAATAAACTTAAGATTACATTATATCTCTTAAAATGTTGCATGCTTTCAACGCCAAGATTTTCAGGAGTAATTGTCTTCGAAATACCATATACAGTATTTCAATTTGTAAATTATTGACCGGCTGTCTTATTTGACCAATGAGCCTTGTTGAGTCGAGGAGGGCGCCACTAATGAAAACTATCATATAATCGACATTCACTGAATTCACATTACAGAAACTCAAGTGGCTGCAGCTCACAATATATACAACTGACAGTACAAACACTTCCACTGAAGGTGTTTTACATTTGATTTGTTCCATCAAAACCTAATACTCTTGTTCGGAAAGCATTCACTTCTGAATCTCCTTTTTTTTGTCCAGGCAAGATGATGTCGTACATCCTTCAGCTGTGTGACCATCGTCTTTGAGTTCAACGGGCATGATCAGTCCAATTTTTTTCTTTTTCTTTTTTACACTATTCAATAAATGTCCCCAACCCCACCCATATAACACCAAAATAAACTAAATAGATATTACTTTTCATTTTATTTGCAATCAGTAAGGGAAAGAACATTCTGTCATATCAAAAGGGGATCATACAGTTATGTCTACGCGTCTCGGGAGTCAAGGTTGCGGCGGTCAGTCTCTCAGTGGATTATGATGTGACTGAATAAATAGACTTTACTGTTACTGCTTCAGTCGGCGTAGTGCATGATGGACTCCACGTAGTTGCCGGGGAACAGCCCCGTGGTGCCGTTGGCAACGCCCTCATACCAGCCGTCGTCGTTCTTCTTGATGACGTAGATGATCGAGCCCTCCATGAAACTCAACTCGTCGTCCTTGTCCTGGCTGTAGTCGTAGATGGCCACCACTGACAATGGAAAAGAAGGTTTGGATTAGGTTGTGCTCACTTTTCAGAATTATTTAATTATCCCAGGGGTAAGTGGATTTTCTGAGTGTTGTGTTTAGAATTTAAAAAAATGTTTTACGAACATAAGAAATTGAAGCAAAAGTGTGCAATAAAAAGAAAAATAACATTATATGCATGTAAACAGAAGAAGTTAAAATAAAGATGTGCAATAAAGATTAAATGAAATAAATAATACAATATTTATATAAATAAAAGTTAAATAATATAAAAATAAATAAAAAATGTATTTAAACGCAAGTAAAATAAAAATGTGAAGTAAAAAAGATTAAATAATTTAACAATATTTAAAAAAACATCAGTTCAAATAAACATGTGCAATAAAATATAAAATAATATTTCTGATCTAATAAGAAGAATAAAAACAAATAAAGGTAAAAATAAAATTATATATTCAAAAAAAGGTATGTAAAAATAAAATTGAGCGGTTAAAGGTAAAATAATAACAATATTTAAAGAAGTTCAACAGTAGCATGTAAAAATGTGTATATTGAAATTGTTAGTCTTTTTTATTAATGAAGATGTAAATGCTGAATTGTGTTAGCTGCTGATGTTGGAGTAGATGTTTTGCCACAAACCTTTCTCGACGTAGGTCTTGGGGGCCCACTGGGGGTCTCCATCAGCGTAGGGGTCGCTGTACTGCACCACGGCAGCATCCTCCTCCTCATAATCAACTGGAGGAGGCGGAGGAGGTGGAGGAGAGTCGTCAAACAGGGGCAAGTCGTCTGGAGGCGGAGGGGGAGGTGGAGTAGGAGTATCTGCAACTGTCGAGCAGACACAGAAAGTTAGATTTTCTTCCGAGGGGGTCAAAAGGTCAAGGACATGGAGAGGACGGCTGATGAAGCATGCAGGATTAATGATAGAGGGTGTATGAATGGTATTTGAATATTACATTCGTCAAGCAGGCTGCATCACTGTTAAAAACATTCCATGGATCACTTTAGGGTGGAGGCAGTGATTCTGGAGAAAGGCTGTAGATATTTCAACACCCAAAAAAATACCCCATTTTTTTTTTTAAATGTACTAAATTTGACATGAAAGGTATTGGTTGCCTGATATTAAGAAAATATGCAATCATTTTGAGTGTAGCAATAATAATTTTACTTTCAAATATATGACCAATTGATTGTTGAATAGAATAAAGGAACCAATACAAAAATTAAAATTTAAAATCCCGTTTTCTACTGATATTAAGTCTTGGTATGTGGCTATCGCCATAGTTCACATTCCAATGAGAATACAAATCAGATATATTCTGCAGTCCTCCATTAGAATCACTGACTTCACCTTTAACATGAATACATATACTGTATGTTTAAGCCTCTTAAAGGATTGATGTACTCCGTGCTCCTCTTGTTGTGGTTCTGAAGCTCTCTGCAAAGGGGAACTGCAAAGGATTTATGAACATTTCCATGATCTGATGATTATCACATGCTGTGTCATGCTATTTAGTAGGTCAAAGGTTAGTGTCACGGCATCCACATCGTTGGAGACAAAGCCATCAAAAAAGCTATGTACTATGTAGATATCTTCTAATGAACATTTCTTATAAAACTACGATACAAAGTGTTGTGTGTTAACACACAATACACCATAGGAATCTAAAGTTGCTTTGCGTAAAGAAACAAAATAAATAATATTTCTTTAACCGTAATATTTGTATTGTAGGTTATCATCCAGCAGGGGGCAGCAACGTTTTTTAGAGACCTTCGGCACTTTTCTTCTTAAACATTATCATTCATCGGAGCTCAACTGTGCAGTGCTATATCCAGTATATGAAAAGCAAGCTTCAGGCAGTAATACAATCTCCTGCATGAGAATAAATCACTAAAAACAGTAGGTGGCGGCATTAACAGTCTCAGAGGGTAGCTTTTCCACTGCATGTACTCTAAAAAGATACCTCCTTTGCCAAGAAAATAAGCTACGTAGTGCTAAAAGAAACAGCAACAATGAAGAAATAAATCACTCTCCAAACTGCAGATTTAAAAGTTGCGTTAACAATGACTGGACTCTAATGAGACACATTCCTGGTATTGCTGGTATTATTTGTTCTCAAAAGAAAAAGGGAAGAGGAAGAACAAGAATGAGGCATGCTGGGTGTTCTGGAAAGGGAAGTAGTTGGCATGGATCAGGAGGAAAGTATATCTTAGCCTCTTCACTTACTGCTCTCCTGCATCCTGGCCACAAAGCCAGTCAGAGGTATCTGTGGAGTCAGCTGGGGCATGGGGGGAGGAGGAGGAGCGATAGACACTGAAAGCCAGCAGAGAAGAAAACAGAGAGGCAGAGAAAGAAAGCAACAAAAAAAACAAAACAGAAAAAGCCCCATCAGTCACCACGAATATACAGAAGACAGAGTGCAACCTGATACCAAGCATACGTAACAGTGACACAGACTAAAGACAGACACACTGCAGGAATGTGAGCTTATACAAGTCTAACAGACAGAGTGATGTGCTTGGTCGAATTAAGTAAACTGTCGACTCTATAAATTCCCAAATGATTGAAATAAAATGTTTGAATGATCAATTATTGCAACAAGGGTCAACAGAGTAATTAATTCAACCGTCTTTAGCTGCAGAAAACACAAAAGTTCAGTGACGTTCGTGATGAGATTTCACATGGTATCTGGGGATTGCTGAGGCCAGAGGATAAACTGCAGATTAGGTTTGATTTCTGTCAATCAGGCGGCTCACACTCATTGCTTTAAAGGTCCCATTTCATGCTTTTCCGGTTATTACCCGTCCCCTTGTGTGTTATGTAGATTTATCTGCATGTAAACGGTCTGCAGAGTCACAAACCCTCAAAGTACACCCTGTAGCGAGTAAAACTCTAACACAGAAAAGACCTGTCTATGCTGCCCCAGAACGCCTCGAGATTTCACTTTTTCTTCCTGGGTACAGTGACGTGACCATACCCAAATGGACCCATTGGTCCAAATGGACCAATCCGCGAGCCGTTCTTCATTGCATACACACGATTTCTCCTCACTGCGACGACGACTCGACGCTGTGGACACACGGTGTGTGAGACACACACAATCCCATCCAGCACACACACACACACACACACAACCACACAACACACACACACACACACACACACACACACACAACCACACACACACACACACACACACACACACACACACACACACACACACACACACACACACACACACACACACACACTCTCAGCGGTGAAAACTGTGATGCGGCTGGGGTGCGGGTGCCAGGTGGAGCCTCGCAGATGGGGTCTGCAGCCCCCTCAGCACCCCTTCACCGCGTCCATTGTCCTTTCTTCCTGAGTATGGTGACGTAACCATGCCCAGGTCCAAATGGACCAATCCATGGAGCTCCTCACACACATGCAGCATTCTCATCAGTTTGTCATTATTGGTGTCATTACTGGTTGCTAAAGCCATTGTAACACATAATCACTGATGTTACGCTGTAATGGTGGTGGACTCATCAGAACAGAGTGTGCGAGCTGACCAATCAGAGCACAGTGGGCTCATAGGGGGGGGGGGGGGACAGGAGCTCCAACAAGCCGTTTAGGACAGAGAGTGAATACTTATATTATACAGAGATGCTGTATGAGAAACCAATGTGAGTTTGGAACATTGAACAATGTAAATCTATTCTAGTATACCTCAACAATGGAATTATGATCAGTAGAAATGGCCATGACATGGGACCTTTAAAAGAAAGGATGTGATTGGCCAGAGGGAGGCGCTGTTTGTATTGGATGTCTATCAACCCTATCCTAAATCCAAGCAAATCTGCTGAACCCCCCCAGACAGATTGAAGCTATGTAGAGCACTTTGAATTCATACTTTTGACGGATCATTTGCACTTGGATAGATCAATAGAGACACAAATAAATACGGACATATAGTGCTTCTGTAAATGCACACCCAAGCAAAACAAGCACATTATTGCCAGGTGTCAATGCCGTCAAACACATGGTGAACGGAATGCGATTAAACACATCTGGAGGTGGTCTGTTGGTCTGATCTCAGCCAGGTGTGCATGCATTCCTTACAGTGTGACCACATTCTTAGGGGGGGTGGAATAATCCTCCAAGCAAGGTGAAAGGTCAGCTAGCTCCATTTCTGTCTGCTATCTCAAGCTGTGGCAGAAGCTAGCAAGTCTTCCGTTTGAAAGGTGACTCGAAAATAATAACGTAATGTAAAGGTCCTGATTGGATTTCATTATCCTTAGAATTTAACCAGATAATGATCACGTGTTATCACCAAATAGAGACTGCATCTTAGACAGTAGCTAGTTTTAAAGAATGAAAACCCACATGATGAACAGAGAATTATATTGAAAGGTTATTAGTCTTCTGAAAAAACATAACCAAAAACTGCGACTATTGTCAAGAGAAATCAAGTGTCTGGTTGAAATCCTAGAAAGACACAAATTCTGCATAAATACCAAAGTCATCCCGCTGATTGATAGGAAGCCTTAAAGGGGTTGTTCAGTTTTGAAGATGGGATGTATGAGGTACGTATGCACCCAGTCAGAGTAGTTAGCCTTTAGAACTTTGAATAACAGACCAAGTTATGGCATGTAAGTAAAGATAAACTGCTTTGGATGTGGGCTGCAGCAAGTTATATTAGCTAGGAAAAAAAGGGGCCCAGGTAATGAAATCTAGTTCAAGTGTATACTTAATTTAGAATATTTTCACAGCTTTACCTTGACATTAGACAGCCCTGTCCCACAGAGCCTTTACAGTAAATCCACCTATGCTCTCGACATAGCCAGCAGAGTGCATTGACAACATTTGTGATTTTAACTCGCATAACACAGGAGCTCCTAGTGTACCAATGCCTAAATTGGTTTGTTTGTTGATTTTATGCGTGACTTTGGCTTCCCCACAGTACTTTGTTTTAAATTGTTGCTGGTACAATGGTCCGTCTGGTACAAACAGTGAACTATCCCTTAACCCGCTCCATCAATCTGCAAGAGAAGTCAATAATACTGACAAGAATTCAATCTTGACCTTTAGGCCGCAGTGACTCTCATGCAAATATGTGGCTACAAAGGTTAGCTTTCTTTAGTTTGTGACAGTGCGTGATTTGGAAGAAATGTGACATTGTGTGCTTCAGTGACAGTTCAGGATGTATAAAGCAGGTAAAGGCTGGAGACAGAAGGGCCTTACTTGAGTTCTGGCCGTAGCCATGAGTGCCTCCATTAATATGAGGCTGTTGCTGCTGTTGTTGTTGCTGCTGCTGCTGCTGTAGTAGTAGTTGTTGTTGCTGTAGTTGCTGCTGCTGCTGCAAGGAGAACTGGGAAGTGACCGACGGCGCCCGGCGGTACGTGCCCGTGGCCGAAACCATAGAGACAGAGGAGTTGGAGGGGTTGTGCCGCGAAATCTGCCGCGAGATGGTTCCAAACTGGGACATTGGAGCGGGTCCCAGACCAGGCCCAGGGGCCACCACTAGAACCACCCAGAGACAAGGGGAGGAACAGAGGAAGGATAGACGAGACGAAAGAGGGGGGAGGGGGGTTAGACAGAGGAGAAGGAAGAAGGAGAAAAAAAAAAAGCACCCAACACATGAATCATCAACTTTATGAAAGATAATGTGAGCTTTTTACATACTGATTAGAGCCCCACACCTTATGAAAAGACAATCAATAACCCATTTAAGGAAGCAAGGTGAGCTAGGGAAGCAACACAGATTGTCAATTGATCATACAGTTGCACAGATATTTAATTAAGGTGAAATGAAAAACAAAAGTCGAGAGAATAAATCCGGCACCTAAGAGTTCTTGAGGGAAACGCTTCAGTGAGCAAAGAGAGCAGCAGCAGAACCAACAGATCCTTTACGTTTCCACAGATGTGAAAACAATGTAACTTCCAAATCAGCAACAGCGTCCACAATGTTTCAACATTACGTTGAAAATGTGCAGACTATTCATCGAGTGGGTGTGTTAGTGAGGAAAAGGTTTATTTTGTTCGTCTCAAATATTTCCTGTTCACATTTCTAGATAGCGTACTGTCTCTTAGGAGAGGCCCTGCTCAGATAGGGATGGGTGGAACCAGAGGAAGTAGAGATTCAGAGGAACACAGGGGGCAAACAAACTTCTGCATACCGCCACTAGCAGAAGTAATTATAGCTGCATTGATGTTCTGAGGATTAAATGTGCATGTTTCTAGTGATCATCTCGCTGAAGATTACTGCAGTCAATCAGATATGAGCCGCCATTGTACAAACACACAGTCGTTGGTAGAGCTTTGCAGAGCTCTTGACAGGAAATCAAAACCAGCATATTCTAGTGATTCAGAGTCAATATCCCCGGTAAATTGAAGCTTCATCAGGCAGTATTGAATGTTTCCAGCAATCAAATGGCTATTTAAATGTTTTCCAACTTCATTAACCAGAAATCATAATATGTGATATCAGTTGTAAATGTAGCTGCTGCAAGATTGAGTGCTTGTTATTTCTATTTTAGTATCTACCATTCATTATTTAGTTCTTATTAAATAGAAGCCATCTTTAGAATAGTGTAACTAAATCAGATTGCAACATTCAAATATAAATAGTGTTTTAGCTAGCTATGACTTAAGTAAGGTTTAAACATGCTGCTAGTTAACATTAAGCATGGTCTATTAAAGTCTCAAAAAGTGTACAATTATTTTAAAGGGGGGAAAACAATATATTAAACTTGAATGACAATGCTTTGTATATTTACTTATGCATACATGGAACAAATGGCTGCGTTTCAGAGTTAGTATTAGGTGTCTTCATTTGGAACAATTACATGCTAGCTAGTTTTATGTTAGCATGCTAGCTAGTTCAATGTTGTTGGCATGTCATTCTGTAATTTAAAAAAGGTATGCTGTGAATATAATGACATTTAATGTAAGACTTCGCCAATATTCTGATCAAATGTGAAATCAAACTTTGACCATATTTATTTACTTTTTATACTCCTTAATCCAAGCAGGTCGAGTTTTAGCCATTAGCAAGTTTACGTTAGCTTTGTCAGTTACTTCAGTTAGCTATGCAGCACTTGGTAGTAACTGAGTGAAAATATTTTGGATGCCACTCCACCACTATGAGCAATATCATTATCACCATTGCAAAACTCTCTTCTATACATCATGTGCTATATAATAATAAAAATAATGTGCTATACTAACATGTGCAATTACAAATCTGTAACTAGGCCTACATTCTTTTGTAGCCTACTGTTACAATACCGCTCATCACTGTACATTTGTTTACATTTGTTTACATTCATTACTTGTTCCATCTTTGTTTCGAGTAGTTTGTTGTTCAATTTAATATGCTAATTATGTTGATGGTACCTTTTGTTAATCTGGCAAAAATAATTTGCTTCGGGATAAATAAAGTATTATTTTATACAATTAATCTCTATGTATAAACTCAATTTTGTGTTTTTTATTTAGTTTGCCGCTATATATGTCATAACTAGGTTATAACTAAGTAGCAAATAATAGCTGAGATATAAAATATCTGAATTACCAAAATGGTCTCCTTCGTTACTTCCCAATCATGATGTATGCGATAATAACAACATTTTGAGTAATGCAGCTGCACCAATCCAACATCCTTTTATTTGGTAAAAGGGTAACTTACCTGTGTAGAAGAAGTCTCAAAAATCACAAAGGTAAATTAATTTTGTATCTTATTTTTGGAATCTACACATCCTGCCACTACCTCAGCTTGGAAGGCTTACATTTCATTTTTAAATGTAGGTTGTTAAAGTTATCATCACTTCTATCAATGTTAATAGCCTAAATATACTGCAGATTGAGGTCAAATGTAAATAGACCAGGCAGTTATTAACTTTTGACAGGCCTTAGCTGATATGAGACTTCTTCATCAGCCAATTATAGAAAGATCAGTGAAGAATAAGGAAGCACCACCACCACTGAGGATTGAGAAAAATGTTAATAAACCGCAAAGAAAAAAGGCATATTGAAAGTAACCTGCTGTGTCTTCAAATAGAAGCAAAGATACAGCCTGTTCACACTGCAAGCAAGATGGTCATTTCCTAAGGAACCTAACAACCAGTTTGGAATGAAATGATAGCAATAGCTTTTACCTTAAAAGTGCAGAGTATGGGGAGCTATTAAAACACTCAAACCCTTTGTGCTCTATAAACTCCAAATATCTCAAAAGATGTTTGGAAGCAGCTGCATTGGTTTTCTGTTTTCATTAATTAACTAGGGGTTTGTTTGCAAGCTTTGTTTACTCGTTACTTTAGAGAAATTGAATATAACATCTTTAATATGCAGCCCAATGTGTATGGAAATAAAATGGATGATTTGATTGCCGATAAACATGAGACTCTCTTGCTTGCAGTGTGTACAAACAGACACCCATCCACCCTTAGTTGTGCTGCTCCACCATAGGAAGATACCAGAAGCCGTGCTGATTATCCACCGTCCGGGCAGAAGAGGCGATAAGAGCGGCCTCTGGGGTTTCGGCGTCTCACCTATAGGTGGAGGAGGTGGTGGTGGTGGTGGTGGTGGTGGGGGGCCGAGCCCGGCCATGGGAGGAGCGGGAGGAGGAAGAGGAGGAGGAGGGGGGGGTGGGGCCCCCGGAGGAGCGAACATTGGCGGTACTGAAAGGAGTATTTACATTAGTAACCATTTAACTTGTAACTTGGTCGAGGAGCCGCACACTCTTGGAAACACTTATTTTGTGGAGTGTTTCCATGGCAACAAGCTTGCAGGGAGAGCAGTTGATGGTTCTGTTCGGGCAGCAGGAGGTTGGCGCTGAGGTACTGAAGCTGCATTAAACTAAAATATTTCTTTTCAGCTCAAATCCTTTGTAAAAGTCCAATGAGTTGTATCTAAGGCGTGTGTATGGTGTAAAGCAGTACTATGTGTGGTGTTATGTGAGCCTTACTGTCCCACTGTAACGCAGCAGGCCTAAAGCAGCGTGGCCTATTTACACTGGAGGATAGAGAATCAGCTGTGCTTAGAACACAATGGGCCTATATAATCCCTGTCTGGTAAACATAGGCTTTGTGTAGCGTGGATTTACTATGTGCAAATACATGTTACATTTACACCTCCTCAATTAATGCTTAATATTGGCATATAATACATGTTATATTTAAATATATGAACTCTTTCCTGATGTTTACTGCTCCAAATTTCCAAAAATGTTATCATTTATTTGGAGAAAAAACTCTCTAATAAGGTCATTTTTATTGCAAATTCACAGATATGCACTTAGGACTTAAAGGCATGTAGTGTGTTATTTATCAGTTACTCAGTCTACTGTTTCTAATGGGGGCATGAAAGTAAAGTCTCTCTGACAAATATGCACATTGTATAAACAACTGTTTTCTCGTATTCGCCCTTTTAATGTTAAATATTGTTAGTTTTTTCATTTCAGAACACATATTGCAAAACACTATTTTCTTTGGGAATATAAAAAGCAGATATTTTCTTTCTTTGTAATACTCAAAAGTGTTATTTCTTCCTGTATTTGGAGCATGGGAAAGGGTTATACAACTCTTAGGTGGGTTAGCAGCACAGGGTGGGGCAGGATTTATTAGCGGTTTTAAAAAATGCCTGAAGCTGGTTGAATACAATCCTTCCCTCATTTAATATCAGCAAGGGGAAAAGGCTGGCTGGCCTCTGGCAACTGTCACTGCATGATGTGCTGCTAGCAAAGAGCTCACCTGGTCCAGAGTTGGGGATGGAGGGTGTAGGCACGGCGATGGGAATGCCAATACCGCTGCTGCCGCTGTTCTCCCTGCTGCTGCTACCCCCGCTGCTTCCACTGTGGAGGAGAGAAGAAGAAGAGGACACGGTTATATTCAGGGCAACATGCTCACACTGCACAGCAGGTAACACTGCAGATATATGGACTATATCATTTACAATGATCAGACTGTTAAACTGAACATGTTTCTCTCAACTGTCTTCTTAGTACTGAGCTGCAGATTGACACACCCCGCTGAGCAACACATGAGTCACTCTGGTGAGGTAGGAATCATACTAACAGCGTACAATGGAGTATAATATAGCATTAATATTGATAGTTTCTTATTTTCTATCTCACTTCAGATCCTCTGATTGCCCCAAAAGTCTTACACACACTTACATTAACAGCACTTATTATACTCACTGTGTATTTTGTCCATAAACAAAACGTTGCATGTATTTGGCAGCTCAGATTAGAATGGGTTTGAATATCAGGCTAGATTTAAAATAAACACTTCTACATGAGATGAGCTTTTTGCCAAATCCATTCACATGCTAAAGCATTAGTGAATGGACTCAAAGCAACCAAGACACAATAGCAAAACCACTTTATGAGAACATATGGATTTGAGGCGCAATTTGTAGCCACAGATGCTAATATAGCCAGGCAGGATTATCAGTGCCGATACAGTGGATTATGGGTGATTCTATTTATACCAAAAGTTTGACACCTGAATATGTGTTTCACATATTTATTGTGCAAGAACAAGCTAATTTTTGTGAATTTGTCTTGTTCTTGTTTCACAGGTGTTAACCTATATATTCCTGTATTTGAAATTAGTTTCAACATCTGTTATCAGGATCCCACAACCATAAATCATATACATTTATGGTAATTAAAGGTGGGGTAGGTAATTTTACACAGCCGGCAAAAATCTGCCACTTCCTTACAGAGCCCCTCCTCCAACGAACGCGCACGTGACCAATGAGGGCACGAGATAAGTTTGTGCACAGATGGAAGGCTGACAGGCAGGTAGGCCATCCAGTTACTTTAGCCGGGCTGGCTAAAATGATTGGTCGTGCTTTTTACAGCACTACGGCTTCCACAGAAGAAATGTGTTTATGGATTTTTTGTCAAAGCACTTAAGATTTTCATTGCTATCGGGATGTTAAGAGCATTCCATGGAATATAACAAAAAGTGTATCTCGAGCCGGTTTCTCAAACTTACCTACCCGACCTTTAATAGATTCAATTATTTATCATAAAATCCTTCTTCATTAAATCATTGCAAACTGTACATTTGTAGACTTTCTTGGACAAAAACAAACAAAGAAGTATTAACGAGGTGTCAGTTTCGGCTCTGGGAACTTGTGATGGGGAATTTATGAGTGTATTATTGACTTAATCTATAAAAAGAAAGATACATTAATCATCAAGGAAAATAAAAGCTATGTGAAGTCAATATCAATATCATGAGACATTTTGGTTATCATAATATTCTGATAAATAAATATTTGCTGTTCTGAAAAGCTAGTGTTTTTTTTCACATATTTCACAGTTCCAGTTAAGAGGTATAATAAACAATTACATTCTAACTTTGCTACCATAACCAGAAAATTAATAATTGATTACTACTAAGTCTATTATTTTGTAAACACAGCCCCCCCCCCCCTCCCCTGGGATATAGGGCATGTGAATTCAGCATGTATGTCAGCTGTGCAGCGGCCTGTATAAGTGCTGTTCACCCTGTGTTTGACCCAAAGGCGCTGAGATCAATGATGAA
>NW_011337187.1:434588-452125 GCF_000735185.1 Notothenia coriiceps
CTCTCTCTCTGGCCTTGATCCACAGCCCCTCGCGCCCCATCTCTCCCTTTCCCCCCCTCTTTCATCCCTGCTTTTCAACTGATCTGTCTCCCCACCTCTCACCCCTTACCATCCCTCGACCTCTTCCTCTCATCCCCTCCTCGCCTGTAAAGTGATTCCCCTCACCCCCGTCTCCTCTGATTCCTTCCATCTCTTTGCACCCGCTTCCACGTCACCTCCCCCCACATCTCTTCTTTATCCCCTTTTCCCATCATCCCCCTCTCTCTCCTTTCCTCTCTGATCCATGTCAGTCAGGCCCTGGGGCTCTGTAGGCAAGACCAGCAGGGGTTTCCCCTCTGAAGGTTGTTGGTGGTAGTGGGAGTCTTCTGAGCTAAACAATATAATGTCATTCCTCTTTTGAAGTGAACGTAGTACTTTACTCCCCCATCTGATTCTTTTGAATTCATCCATTCTAATCCCTCTATAAGTTAGCGGTTCCTTCACCAACCCATTTATATTTCCCCCGGCTTTTGTCTTTGTTTCAGAAACGCGTTGAAAGAAAAGCACTCAGCTCCATCTCTCCACCTTCCTGTCTCATTCAGCCACCACTCACACATAGTGAGCTGTTTAGAAATCAACTAACTCACAGAGAAGGCTTTATAAAGCTCTAGCTCACTCGCTCACAGGTTACCAAATGTCCTCGAGACAGTGAGGAAAAAGACACAGTTCACAGTAAAAGGAACAAAAAGTTAAAAAAAAAGTGGATTTTGAAGTGATATGACTAGACATTAGCGGAAAGACAAGACTTACAAATGAGTCTGGAGCATAATCTAACACGAGATAAAATTGAAATCTCTTTGATAAGAAAAGTGAAGATTGTTATCAAGGCTTCAAATAACCTGAAGCACATAAAGAGCAGAATGAGGGTTTCTGTAATCTGCCATAATAATCTTACGATGAGAAATCAGATCAGTTGCTGTATGCCAAATTCAGACCTAACTGCAACATATTTTGAAAAGGACCATCAGGGGCGAAATGTTCAGCTATTGTAAAATAAAAGAAGAAGTTCTGAGCTTGTGGATGGGTTATGAGATGCTTCACAATTGAAGTTAAACAGATACAAATTGGTCGTTATTACATGAAATAACATAGTCATGTTTACGGGTTTAACGATTTGGCGAGGTTACACAGAGAGTGCAAAATACAGTCCTTTCAGTCCTCAAATAATGTGTATGACCCTAAAAAAAAAAGCCACATTTTAAGTATTTTGGAGTCTCAAAAGGCACTTATTTTGAGACTGCAAAATGAAAGGAACAAAGATATTCAGCAGAGAAACAGGCAGCCTATGTATATCCTGCTGGTGCAAAATAACACAGTATAAATATAGGGTTTTGTACAGTCCTCTCTTTCCGTGGTGTATTTTAAGTGCCCCAATTAAGTATTTCAAAATCATAAACCAGTCGCTGTGGCAGAAGTCATCATTATTTTTGAGATAAGAAAAGTACTTTAAGAGTCATTGAGCAAGCAAAATACACATATTGAATTTAGGTCTCAGCTGAGGATGGCAGAGACGGATGGGCTGAATAAGCAAAGCTGACTTTAAGCCTGTTTAATCAAATAGTGATGCGGCAACAATGTTATCTGCAGCAGGGCGTTGGGGGGGGGCATCAATACAAAGTAGAAGAATTACTTTTGTGCAAACAAACAGGGGCAAGAAACAGAAGTTGAGGCGAGGGTAAGGAAAATATAATAGTTATGTAATATTCACGAGTGTCACAGTCAGCATTAAAGGCTTTTTAGCTAATGAGGCTCACTCGTAACTCAAATTTGATGAACGGGGAGACTGCTGTATAACAAGAGCCATGTTCAACGGTTTCCATGCTGCAGTTGACTTAGGGTTTTTTTAAACGGCACTTTATATCAGAGGCTTTTACAGATATTAATATCAATGTGATTCAGGCAGCGGTGAGAAACCC
This sequence comes from Notothenia coriiceps, assembly GCF_000735185.1. Taxonomy (NCBI): domain Eukaryota; kingdom Metazoa; phylum Chordata; class Actinopteri; order Perciformes; family Nototheniidae; genus Notothenia; species Notothenia coriiceps. The sequence continues at coordinate 436,544 of NW_011337187.1, forward strand.
TTGTCAGACAAATGCTGGATTTAGTGTAGCGGAGAGGAGGAAGAGGTGCGTAAGTGCTCCAAACAGCTGAACTAAGAGAAGAGATGTGAGCTGTGTGACATGGAGGGGAACTGTGTTTTATTTTGAAGAGATGCTTTTATACCCATAAGTATTCATTTCAAAGGGGTAGCTGGAACACTAATACCACTCACACCTATGCATATAAAGTCCTCACTCACAAAACACACACAGTTCCTGTCTTACTCACGGTTAAAAGCTAAGCGAAGTTGATTACCATTTCACTTGCAGGATTTAAGAGTGTTTTCTTCATAAAGTTAGTTGATCTAGAATATCCCACCCACATACTCCACCCAGAATTCCAGCTCTTACCTTCTGGTAGAAGATTCAGGGTTCATAAGCACTCATTCCTACCTATGTCCATTAAGCTTCTTAACATTCACATGTAATGAAATATGCTTTTTAAATGTTGACCATGAGGGTTGTGCAATGGGTCGCAATTGTCAGTATGTGCGTCTGTGTATTAGGGCTGTACCCGAATATTCGTTTTTTTTTTTTGGGAATTTATTGAAATCTCCAATATCAACGTAAGAGCTTGTGCCTCTTCGGGGGGTGCTAACACTTAACCATAAACGTTATCGTTTACTTTCTCCGTCTTTATATGTAGATATTACTTTTTCTCCATTAATCTCCATCACGTTGTTTCCATAGCAACAACAACTTCCTGTCAACTGCGCTAACTCTCCTTCAAAATAAAAGCATGTCCATACAAAATGGAAGTTGTTGTTGCTATGGAAACAACGTGATGGAGATTAATGGAGAAAANGTGTGTGTGTGTGTGTGTGTGTGTGTGTGTGTGTGTGTGTGGAACTCACACATGCATCGACTTCGAATTGTGTGCTGCAGTGGTGGCATTTTGACCTCCCGTCGAAGAAGAATGGCTCTCATCCAAACAGGAAATGAAGCCTTATAGGTCTCTGTGAGAGTGTGTGTGTGTGTGCGTGCCTTGTGTTTCCTGCTGATCCCACTGGTTGGTCTCTCTCCTGCCTCTCCTGGTGGTCTCTCCCACTTGCCTGGCTGTGAAATGCAGAGTTTGTCTGTATTTTCTTTCACTGTTGAATATGTATACTTACTCTAGATGCCTCTTTCCGTTTTCAGAGTTTTTTTGCGATGTGAGTTTGTGTTAGAATCTTTGTGTGGTCCATTGCCTCTGGGCAGTAGTTATTCAACTGTTATGAAAAGATGGGACTGATAAAGCAAGTTAAGATTGAAAAAAGTTTAATTCTTCATTAAAAATAAATCAATTATTTAAATTTAGTGTAGGTTATTTTCATTATTTATGTCAATGTTTTTTTTTTTAAATGTAATAATTTGCATGTTTGGATCGAAAAGATTTAAATAAAATCCAAATCTTTTGAGAGCCCATTTTGACATCTTCGAAACGTTTTGCTTGCCGGTTTTGTCCGTACCAAAACGATATTCATAGTTTAAAATTAAGTAAAACATAAAAATGTTTTTAACATTTGTTTAGCCTAAACCAGAGAATGGTTTCCATTTTTGGATGGCAGGTGTAATTGTTAATCCATTATTAAAATTGTAGCAGTTTGATGCTTTGATGCTTTGAGTGTTTTTTAAAATAGTAATTATAATTGTTTTGATTCTATGAATTTTTTTGGATAAGAATGCCACAAATGTGTAGGTTAAAGCGCCTCCGGTATTAGAACATGTTTACTCACACACTATCCCTTCAGCAAAACAATAATTGTAATCTGTTGATAGCTGTTTTTTTAATTAATACCCAAAATTATTTAGACTTTAAATGTCACAAAACAGAGAGAAAGGCAAATCAAAATTCCCCCGAAGACAGAATCGGCTTGTTATGTCACTCGTGTTATATCACCAAAACAGTCCAAAAACCTGAGGACAAACAGCACATTCTTATTTGAAAACATAAAATGTCAGATAGACAAAATACATTTCTAAAAGTTACTTAATAGGTGTTGATTAGTCTGTCTAATCTCCATTTGATTAAGCATCCATGGGTATACCCCTAAACATTGTTGCTGCATTAGCTTGCTGTGTGTTTCATTGTGAGGTGTCACGCCCTAAATATGAAGTGTGCTAGCACATGCTCTCTGTCCTGCGTGAATAGAGGTTAAATGTGAAATGACTGATGTTCAGTGAATCATCAGCTCCTCTGCTCTGTGGTAACTTCCTCTCTTGCTCTCCCCTTCACCCCCCCTCCCTACTGCAGAGCATCATCATCATTACCAGTGAATTCCTTCCCCCTTAACAACCCTCTGCAATTAGATCTAATCACTACACCTCTGTTCTGCAGTTCCTCCCTTTTTAAGAATAATGTAAGCAATTATTTGACATCTCTGTATAAACAGGGCTGACATGGAAACACCAATCCCCCCTTATTGAAGTCACAATCTGTTGAGTTTTAGCTGTTGGTGTTTGTTGTCTTTTTTTGTTCTCTGAATCTAATGGCGCATTTCCACTGCAGGGCCTCGCACGGCTTAGTACGGTATAATTAGGCCTTGGTAGGCCAGGCTCACTTTATGCTGCGTTTCCATTACAGTTTAGGAACTGGGGTAGTAACTATAGTAACGCAGTGTAGGCGGAGCCGTGACGTCATCTTCAATGCGAAACACAAAACCAACATCAGCCGTTAGCCCTCAGAGCTCACAGCTCCTCGTATCTGTTCAGAAACTAGACAAAAGTTAAACAAGTACAAACCACAGACTGTCTGTGTCATGGCGAATACAGTCGCTGGTTTATTTATGTCTGTAGGCCGTTGTTGTGAGTGTGTGGACGGTCGGAGCATACAACGTTAGCTTAGCCGATCTCCATTCAGAAAACACGCATTTTGAAAGGTTTTTCGCCTGCCGTCTGTCGGCAGACTTGTCAAAGCATTAATTCATGGTTTGTACTAACCGGTATCAGGATGTTGTTACTTCGGCATCATTTTGAAACGTGTGTTACAATTAAATCACGGTAAAATATGTTCATTTGGTTGTAGTTGACAGCGATTCTCTCACTAGTTTAGCATACTCAGCCTGGTTGTTGGCCGGAAAGAACCTCAATTTTGGAGAGTCAGAAAACTGTGAAAAAGTACCCGCTAGCCGGAACTACGCCTAGTGGAAACGCAACCAAAAACGGGCCGGGCACAGCACGCTTAAACCGTGCTCCGCGCTGTAGTGGAAATGCGCCATAAGTGGGGGCATTATGTAGGCTCACGCTCAGCTTATATGTAAACTTCATAGCTCAGTCAGAAAAATGTTTGGCTGCAGCCCAAAAGTTAGATTGGCAAAAGTGGCCCATATGTGCTGTGTTAGCAAACAAAGTGTCGACCTTGGCACGCTGTACTGGCTCTTCGTTTTCCCAGCTGGGTTAGAAAATCCTTCCAAGGTTTCACAATTAAAATCCTCTCACAACCTCCGCTTTTGGCTTTATCCTACTACACATGATTTACCAGACAAATCTGTTCTTTGAGGGATGTTTAACTAAAAGCTGCCAAACGGAGAACTCCCCACGGGGTGTTTGACCTCCCATTTTCGCTCCGAGTGTGTATGGAAGCCCCGTCATGCTATGTGATGCTCTAACTGATCATACAAACAGCCCCACCGAAGGGCCTTTGGACAACAGTTTGACTTCCCAGATGACAGGCTTCAGATGTGCTGGCTGTACTCACGCTGAGAAACAGACCAGACAAAGAGGCGTTAGCTTGGCTTGTTGCAAGGTTTGGAGTGTGGGATTGTTCTGTTTCGACAAATCATGCCAAATACATTGAGAAACAAAAGACTTGGAGCTACAGATGCCGACAGGCTCAAGAATGAAACCAGGCGACTGGAAATGTACTTGTTCAAATCTAGGTGCCTTACAGCAGTGGCTTCTGGTGTTTGGACTGTCCACAGATCAACCTGTGGGGTCATGGGATGAAAGATTAACACAATAAATCTGAGCAGGCCCATTATTGTTGGTACCAACAGTGTGTGAAGTTCTACAATTGATTTGATTGTCCTTTTAACCTAGATGAAACAGTCACAACTCCACCAACAGTCATTTCAGGGCATGTTGATGCAACCAAACCCTGCAATGTCTTAATGACACGGACAGATAATCACATTTCCAGGCTCTTAAAGTGTCTAGGTTTCTGTATTCATCAAAAACAACCTGTTAAGGATCCTTCTCTAAAGGAAGTTATTTCAGGCAACACAGATTTTTTTTTTTAGCTAAAGCCAACAGGCAGGTTGAGAGAAAGCGGGCGCAGCAGAAAAAGCACACTTCAGCACTTGCAGTACTTCATAATGAAATAACTCCTGGAACACACCGAGCATAACAAATCCTTCAAATCTGCTCTCTTGGGTGAGCGTTGGTAATTTATAGTGTGAGCGTGAAGCAGGGCTTTCCAGAGTCAACTTTGTCCTGTAACATATGGGAAGGAGAAACGTTCTTGTCCTCATCAGCCTGTCTTCACCTGTTGGCGCCTCCAACCATTGAGATAAATCCTCTTGCACAGTAAGCCTGATACTGGAGTTCAAATGTGTTTAACAGACGTGTTCTTCATAGTTATTATCTTCTCCTAATCCCACAGAAGAAGGATTTCTAATTCCTGAACTGCTGTAAAACAAGATTATTTTAGCTGTCAGCCAGGAATGGCCTTTTAATAAGACCTTGTGGCATGTCTTATTTCATCATTATGTGTAGTTCTGGTTTATGAAATGACACGCCAGTAAAACAAGTCCATGTCCTAAAATCCTTGGACAGCGTGATTACTTTTCAGTGTTGTGTGGTATCTCAGAGGAGCAGTAAGAAAATTCCTTGCTGTGAGTTTGGCAAAACATGTCTTAAAATCATATGCAGTTGACCTCTATAATTAACCATTGGCACATTGGTCTGGTCAGGCTAGCCACACATGTACACAGACACATTTGTATGTTGGGTGTGTTTGTTTATTAGTACTCTTTTCCACATGAAGTGTGTAAGCTCCCCACTACGCCTACACATGCTGTGCAGCTTTTTTGTTTGTCTATGCGTTTCTGCATAGCTGGCTTTTTATTGAGCATATCACCCCGAGGCCGATCTGCCAACGCGCTGAAAAAGCTGTTTCTTTTTGTTGTTGAAGTGAAACCGGCAATTCCATATCGAAGTCTGCAGACATGTTTTTCCCCTTTTTTTTATTCTCTTCTTCTGATCCTGTTCGTCTGGTGGGGAGTTGTCATGTTACATTATCTTCAAAATTCCCTTCCTGGTGCATCAGTTGCCTGTTCCAGTAGACTGAGAGATTTAGGCCCCTCCTCCTGCTGATGTGTGGACGTATTCTTTGACCCTATTCCCAAAAACCAAACCAACACACCTCCTGATCAGGCAGTTTTAAATCAGTATGAGGAAGATAGGTCAAATAAGTTAATCGCGGAAGAAATCTAATTTCACTTTTCAGATCTATCATTCACTTCCATATCTAAAAAGCTGTGCACAAAGAATTGTGTCAATACAAATAAATTGCCTGCACTCTTATCTCCATTTTATCGTTTTTATTGTCCAAGCTTTCAGTCAAACGAGAGCCAACAAACACACAGAACAATACACAATGGAGGAAGAGTCATTGTTCAGGACACACCTGCTGTTGATGGAAGACAATAAAGGTTATTTTTGAATTACTTGTATACATTTTATATCACGTAAGTTTACTAGGTTGTAAAGAGTTCAGCCTTAAAATGTTAAAGTTCCCTTCTCCAAAATTGTTCTTTTTTCAGCGTGGCCCTTTCTAGATTGCCATTTTGAAATGCTTCATCCAGTCAGTCAGGATGCATTGAATTTAAAGGCAAACTAACCTAGTTTGAACTAAAACTAGATCCTCTCTCCTAGACTGCCCAGCCTGTCAAACGTGGCAATGTTTTCTGGAGTGACACGATATCACATCAGATTCCTAGGTGTTGAAGCCCAAACTATCACATTAGCTGACTAATGTGTCCCATTTTTAGAGCTGGAAAACGTGTCCAAGTGCAGGGGCAACTAAAATGGCAAAAATCTGGATAAAGAAAAGATTAATCACACATATGTAGGCTTTGGTTGCTCCTAGCAACACAACAAGGATCTGTCATTGTGGCAACCACTGTGCTGACTCACTCGTATCCCAAAAAGGGAAGAACTCTTTCTGTACAAAGTAATCGGCCGGATTCGTCTGGCTAGAACGTGTGGATGATGATAATGGTGTTGGCAGCGATAGATGACCTAGATCCTAACCCTAGTTGTATTGATGGGTGACTCTTCTCTGGGTGTGGGGGGAAAACAAAAGTGAAATGTTATATTGAGTGAGAGAAGACAAAGGATTCAGAAGAAGAATTGAGTGGAAGGAAGAGTTGCCAGTGAGTAAAAGATGAAAAAGAATCATGAAGAGAGACCCTTTAAATCCTAAAAGCCTCTGGTTGATGGATAAGCCAAACACCAGAGCCAAACTACTCAATGTTCTGGAAAAACACCCACACTAGGCCTCAGACATATGGTTGACAGTGGTTGAAAACATGTGAATCATCCACCTCTTAGTTTAGCTTCTGAGTTCATTCTCTTTCCACCAAACCGATGGACCATTGGGATCAAGTAAACACCGTTTAGTGCCAGTTGAAGTCAAGAAGAAGCTGTTTAGGGAAGAAGCGAACTATGAAGTTGCCATTGGAGCTCCCCATTGGGTCAGACCTTTACATTTTTGTCAGATCTTCTTAACGTTCTTCAGCAGAGCTCTTGACAGGGTGGCTCTTCGTTGGGTGGTGTCGAATACACCCTTCTGAGAACACTTGTATCATCACCCTGTACTGTTAGAGCAGGGTTATTTTCTCGACATACAGGAAGGAGATTAACTCACACCATGTTGCCTTCTCACTTCCCTCCTATGCCAGCTGCGATGATGTTTGTCCACACGTTTCTCTCTGATAAGGGGAGTGTGTTCAGCTAAGACCGGATGCTTACTAAGTTTAGCTACATAATTAGCATATATATATATATGATTTAAAAAAAACTTTTTTGTGGAGGAGGAGTTGGTTTTTATTGGTTTGTTGTTTCCTCTTTTTGAGTTTTGTCGGAAAACTGCTTCTTCCCCATCATTTCTTGTGATATCGTGGTCCTATTAATTCAGTGATAAGTAAAAACAGACCTACAATCAGCATTACTACCCTGCAAATGGAAACAAAGTCTCCGATAAGATTTGGGCTTTTTTCAGAGCATCATGATTCATGGCAGTTTGGGAATTATCTCTTAACTGTGGAATCAAATGAATATCTCAAATGCACTCACAGTGGAGGACTTGCACTCTAGTTTCACATGCTGCCAACATTGGTTTGTTCGCCTCATTTGGAAAACTTTATCAATGCCCTCTTTTTATATTAAGAGCCTATTGTATTCTGGCAGGTTAAAAAAACATGACAGAAGTCAGTGCTCTGTCATCCCTCTTAATTCAAACAGATGTTTCCCGTCTGTATGGGAAAAACCTTTGGGAGAAATTATGTATGAGTAACTTTGCCTGTTGTGAAATATTGATCTTCTTTTTTTCTGTCAGTTTTAACAATCCACTGTCTTATGTCCTTGTAAGAATTCAAATCGGCTTTGCATCATTTTTTTGTAATATACACGAGAGCAGTGATTCTCAAATGGGGGTACGCAGACCCCTGGGGGCACGTTGGGGTACTGCAGGGGGTGCGTGAGATTTTTTTAAAATTTTTAAAAAAAAGTTTATTAAAAAAATACCATGCTTGATTAAAAAAATAATCTTAGTACAATAAGTTAAATAGAAAACACAATTTTATATAAAAATATTCCTAGAACCACCAAGGGGGTCCTCATATAAACATATCAATTGTGTGTATTGCATTTTATAGTTTTTCACAATATATAATTTTGTTCATTGGTTTGTTAAACATATTACTTAAATTGAAAAACTCATTGGAAAAATCTGTTTTATAAAAATGTTATGTTGTTTTTTTTTCATGCATGAAGATGAAAATATCCTTAGTTTGTTGTAATGCATGCACGAAGGAGTTCATAAATCACACACTGAGGGAACATCACTATATTGTAATTATGGATATATAGGGGCTTTTTAATCCAAAAAGATTGTTCGGGGGATCGGTCCCAGTGGGTACCTGGCTAGAAAGAAAAAATTTCAAAGGGGGTACATTACTGAAAAACGTTTGAGAAGCACTGCACTACAGCTTGTCTGCTCTCAGGCCTACAATACTATTAATGTCACAGTTTAAAATTAGACTCGATATTGTCCAGAGAGGACTGTACTGCTGGACAACGCATAAATCCACCAGTGTTGTTGATCCCCCTCGCTCTGGACTGAGTGATACTTGAAGGCTATACAGTGAAACAGAGACAGACCTCAGTGCTGCTCCAGATCCCTGTGGCATGAAAGGACTCCTCTGTTGGCTCTGGTCGCTGACTCCTTCCCCCCCGAGAGACCATCGTTTTACTGGTCTACCCTCAGCAGACATTGCAGCCTTTCATCTCTCAGAGGAAGGGCAGCTGCTCCTGGGCTGCTCTCCGCTTCTCAAAAGTGAGGATTTTTTTATTTTATATACTTTATTAATACCCGTGGGGAAATTGTTTCTCTGCATTTGCCCCATCGTAGTGTTAGGAGCAGTGGGCTGCCATTTTGAACGGCGCCCGGGGAGCAGTGTAGGGAACGGTGCCTTGCTCAGGGACACCTCGGAAGCACTTGGTCTTGCCGGGACTTGAACTGGTGACCTTCCAGTTGCCAAGCCAAGTCCCTATCGACTTCGCCACCACCGCCCGTTTTGCTGCTTTTCTCTGTTTTTATTTTTTGAATATCTGGATCTTGGATGTTGGTCAGACAAAACAAGAGATTTGAAAACATCAGTTGACCTTTTGGAACACTTGAACTCAAACAATTAAACCTTCATTTTATATTTTTGTGAGATATAAACAAGAAACTTTACATCTTTGAGCCGTAAACAGGATCAAAACCCAACTGTTAGAATTCAGTAACACGTTTATATTATTATTCTGAGCCAGTAGTGTTCAAGGTTTTCTAATGCATATTTATTAAATTAATTCATTTGTATAAAGGGGACTGGCTAATTAATGGAACATTGGTGCAATTTCAGTAGGAAAACACTGTGCTTTCGAGGAGTATAAATAATGCATCACAATTTGGCTCTAGCATTTTGAAAAAAGGGAGATGAAAGAGAGTCCTTTTCTAATAATAGACATCTGGGAGGATATGACTTTAATACACAATGACTTTTGATGTTTGAATGCAGGGTTCCTTTCCGCCAAATGTCTTCTACAATCTAGATTCAGTAGTCAATAAACTCATCTCATCAATTCTTCTTTGAGGTCACAAATATATGTTCAGAAACACATGCTTCATCCATTATTGGTTTCAGGCTCTTCCATTTACCACAATCAATGTTATTAGTGTCCGGGGCAATGGCTGTTGTAAAAAGATTACGACCTCGGTGATGAAAAGCACGGCCTCATGATTAAATTAAATCTTCTTAAGACGCTATATGACGAGTATATTGAATCCCAGAGGACCTTTTTGTGCCGTACCATCGATCACATCTTCTGTCTTCGCTGTCATTTACAGACGGTGGACATCCATAAAGAGAAAGTGGCCAGGCGGGAGATCGGGATCCTGACCACCAACAAGAACACGTCGAGGACCCATAAGATCATAGCGCCGGCTAATATGGAGCGGCCTGTCAGGTACATCAGGAAGCCTGTTGACTACAATGTATTGGATGACGTCGGCCATGGTGTCAAGGTGAGTGTTCCAGACTTTTGGGGTGTTTTTCTCGACTTTTAGATCTGCTACCTCATCAGATTATTGCCCACTCCATTAGTTATTCTGCTTCTGTTCTTACACTATGTCTCATGTTCTTCCCTCCCCCCTTCCTCTCTTCCTTGCCGGAGGTTTGCCTGGTTTTCTGGCTCACACTCCATCTCTTTCATCTTCGGAAAGCACCCCTTCTGACCCTACAGGAATACGTTTCAGTGTGGGTTGGTGGGAACTGGTCGGGGGTGGAGATGAACTAAAAAAAGTGATTACATCATCTAGCTTTCAGAAAACGGCCCTATTCTTAGCATGATCTGTAAACGGGCGAGCGGAGGACAGATTTGTGAGACGTTTTTAAAGGCACTTAGGCCTCGGACCGTCCTCGTAATCTCGTTCTCTAGTTTCTCTTAGCAGACGAATGATGTTGTTAGAATTCGATTTGTAGTTTATTTTCACATCAGTGCAATCTAAAAGGCTTGGGGAGAAGCTGATTTTGATGTGATACACTCTGATAATCCAAGTGTGACATTTTAACTCCCACTCTGCCATTAGAGCTCACGTTAGCGGTCACTGGGTCATCCTTATGGTGGTGGTAATGACATCATTTCCTGATGGCCAAAGGCATTTTTGCGACCTCTCTACCCTCCCCCCTGAGCGTTCTCTCCCCCATCAATCAGCCAATCAATTGCAACTCTCAGATAGATCTAGTTAGAGGGCCGCCATTACCGTACCGCCGCGTTACGGGCATTAAAGGCAGGATAAAAGCCATTGTGTCACTCTCAATTGACTGTGTACTGTCATGGTGGGAGGATGGGGTGTAACATATTTTTATGTGGGTGTGTTCCCATCAAAGGGGTCATGTTTACACTGCTTATTAATGTTCAAATTGTACTTCAAATAGTTTGAAGATGTTTTATGACATACATGAACTGTTGCTTCTTTTATAAAAGAAAGAGGTGTTATTTTAATAACTATTAATTCCCTCTTTTTCTAAAAAGGGACTCATGTCTTTATGCTAAATCTGAAGCTAGATTAGGGATGTTAGCTTAGCATAAGGCCTTAAATCATGAAGCTATGACTAAACTGTCCAAAGTTCCAACAGCAATTCAAAAAACAGTTACTATCACCATTTCTCACAGCCTTCTCAAGGAGGCTAACGAGAGAGTTACAGTAACTAGATATAAAAAAAATACTTGAGTTTAAAAAAAACACAATGTATACATTAGTCTTCATCAAAAGCTTAAATCAACAGATTATGTAGTTGACAAAACAATCTCACGACCTATTTAGCAGCTACTCTGATGCTTTTTATAATCTTGAATGGTCTATATATCCTGTTCATTTCTAAGAACATATTGTTTATATGCTCACAGGGCAAAAAACCAGCAGAATCCCTGTGAGGCTCGTGTGAGTCATCCACATTCCTGACTCTACTGTGTTAGAATAAACAAAAGAGCTTCTAAAAATCAGGATAGCAATACGTCATCGCTCAATAGTGTCAAATTACTGAAACCATCGTGCTTCATGGCTGCTTTGAGAGTGTCTGATGCATCTATTAAAAGAACATTGCATATTACTCTGGGCCTAATCCCAGTAGATTCTTTATTCTTAAATTTGGTATGTGAATGTGACGGGGAACTCACACACAGATACACACTTATATCACTCACCTCCTTTCATCTATGCATGTCACAGCCCAAAGAGCCAATCAATATTTTACATCAATACTTCATATTCATTCATATAGTATGCCACGATGGCTGCTGTCAGATACCCGACTTGTATAGAATATCTATAGCCATGGTTTACTTACTGACCAGGATCAATACTTGAATGGGAGTTTAAATCATGTCCATTGCCTCCAGTTAACTGTGAAGCGCTTTGCATGTGCCTGAGTGTTTACACTGGCGTACATTTTGAATTGGTTTTACGGCCTCACACAATGTTTGTACAGTTAAACACCACGGCGTGAGCTCTAGTGCAGAGAAAAGACAATAAAGTGCTCACATAAATGATTTAATAGAAGCTGTTCTCAGATCCAAAGTAGCAAGAAGATGGATTGAGAGAATAAAGACTTTCAAATTCATCTGATAGATAATCTTCTCTTAGCGTCACATCAATAATAAATGAAATGTCTTTAGTTGACCGATCAGGATGTTTTCTCAAGGCATTTTGACAGTGGCGTGATGTTTGAGCTTCAAAGATAATTCATTCTTCCAGTCAGCTGATGTTTAATCTAGTCAACTGGGACGATGTCAGGTGTTTGACAGCATTACTCGGACATGTAGTGTTTTTTCGTTTATGAGTTTAAAAGGTTAGTTTAAAGGGAGAGACGGTGAAACAGTTCAGCATTGGTGTCCGTTTGTAGTGCAGCCACAACAAAAATCAGATTTGATTTTCTACACAGTGATAGAAATGTTTCCATAGAAAGCACTGTAAAAACAGATGGTTACCTCCACCTAACAACTTACTGTGGCTGCTTGTTCTTATTGTTCCTCTTACACCTGTCCAAAAATGCCAAAGAATACTATTATCTTGTTCTTGAGATGACTAACTGAAGGGTCAAATACACAGTGATTCATTCATACCATGTTAAATACAGTAATATTGGATCAGATTCATGTTTAGTTTCCTGTAAAGCCCTTGTGTGTAGCCAGTCAATTACAAGATCAATTAGTAGAGAGCATATCAATATTTAATTACGATTGGCGAAAAAAAGGGTTTCAACTAATGTAAATCAATAAAAAGAGGTTTACATTTTAAACATACTTGCTAATTGATTACCCAATAATCAAATAATGTATGAGCTGATGGCAAGTGTGAGTTTAAGATTTATAATCTGAGTTAAAACACAAACAAATTCAACATTAGCAACTGTCATGTGTCACACCAGCAAGAAAAGTCAGATGTGCAAACACATTTGTCATCTTTTCAGATTATTTTTTGGGATGTATCCTTGTCAACAAACCCAAGCTCAGGGGGTGCATCCCTTTTTAAGTGAAAGATTACTTGCTAATCAAGCCACTTTGACAGACTTCATTGCTTTAGATTTTCACCCCAGCTCAGCAGGCTAAGCCTTTTTGGACTTGATAATGAACGTAATCTGAACCGGAGTCCGTCCCATGATTCAACTTTTGAAATAATTCAAGCATTTCCACGCTGTCATTCTGGTTTCTGAACAGATACAGCTTTAGCCGGGAAGATAAGAGAATGCTGTAGTAGGCTTTTACCTTCCTAGCATGACCTAGATTGAAAATTGAATCTCGTCTGGCTCTGATAACCCGGGGAGAGTGAAATTTGAATGGGAAATGTACCATTCAGAGCTTTACTCTCTTTTTAAAGAGGCAGAAAGCTCTCTTCATGCTGACCTTTGCCAGGAATGTGCTTTTGGTTTCATCTTCACGCTTTCACTGTGGTCTTGTGATGCTACAATGCTTTCTGCAAAGGCCACTAGGGAAGCTGCATTATAGATGAGCCACTTGACTCGGCAGTTGTCAAACCCCACTGTTATGTTGGCTTTATATTCTCTTTGACAACAGCCCGACCAAGTACAAAGGTGTTTTTAATCGCTGCGGGTGATGTGATAATCTCAAATTGAATCTAAACATGGATATGTACAAAAGAAAATATGAACCAATGAATGCCTAGTAGACTTAAAATCCATATATATATGCAACAAACCTTTGATTTACGAAGATAAATTCACTTTCAGATCGAGATCAAATGTGTTTTTGATTGGGCACAATAGCTTTGCCAACAGATCCCAGTGATTTGCTTGTAGTTTGACTGGTACTGGGTGTGGCACTGTATGTCTGAGGAAAAAGAGCAGCAGGCAGGAGCTGGTAGAATGACCTGCCTGGGCCTTGCTAAATGTTTACTCAGTGTAAATACCACTTTTTTTGCTCGCTTGTACTTTGACTTCTACTGATCCGTTTGGACATGGCCATTTTGACATGCCCTGTTTCTGTCTCTTTCTCCTGTTTTTTCTCCTTTGCCTTCAAAAGTGGCTAAAAGCCAAGGTAAGTGTGGTTGTCACATGACCCATTTTACTAGAATGTAATATTGATAGATCCCAGTTCAACTCCCTTTCACAACAAACCCCTGTATGTGTAATCATTATTGTCATTTCCCATGTTGTTCCCTTTAACAGACTTGTACTGTAGTCCTCTTCTCCCAGAACACCCTGCTTGTCACTGTACCAACTGTGTGTGTTGTCCTTTACATGTTGTGTAGTTGTCTATAAATGTTCTATAGATTATTCAAAATCCTTATAGGCTACCCAGACAAAGCTTAACTCGTATCCTTATGTGTGTAATAAAGTATTGCAGAAAATGTATGTGTAATTTGAAATACTGCAAAACCAGATGTTGCTAATTTTAAAGCTTTAGTTATTTGGTGTTATGCGAGTAGCCTGGTTGAAACAACGCAGAGGTTTCTAACTTACAATTAGCAGCAAGAGTTAAACATAAGCCAAGGTGGCATTACATAACTCTTCAAACATTACCAACTGAAATATACATCTGTGTGTCGAAGAGTCTTAATCTGGGCAGCCTATAACATTTTATTTCTGTCACATAAGTGCCTGAAGTCATTTGTCTGTTGAATACGTGTTTTTTCTTCTTGCCACAGCAACATGGAAACAATCAGACTATCAGAGGAGGAACACTATCGCGGACCAATCCGCCCACGCAGAAGCCTCCGAGCCCTCCCATGTCAGGGCGTGGCACGCTCGGGTAAGGATTTCATTCAGTCGCCACGAAAGGACGGCTAATCCTCTAATTATAAAACACTGAACATTTCAAAGTTGATGTTGTGGGGGCGACACAAGAACATGCAGTTTTAAGTACATGTTGCATTTATTTAAGATTATTTTTGGGCATTTGTGCTTTCTTTTATGAATGAATGTTTGGTGAAGAGTAACATTTAAAGAAGACCGCCCACACCGAGCTAACATCATGTGGTCGTGATGTGGTTTTGGCTTGGAAAGTATTTGAAATGACAACATTCAAGTGAGTGAAGCCATAAAAAAAGGCTCAAAAGGCATTCTTGGAACTATGTGTCAGTGTCAGGCCTGATGAAGCATGTCATCGTCTGATGCACAGCGGCAGTAATGAGATATTAATTTCCCAGGGTAAACTGTGCCTCACCTCCAGCCTTTAGCTCGCTGCATCCAGCTGGGTAAACTGATAGGATGGACTACAGTCTACTGAACACGGCCTTGCAGTTCTGATAGCAGATTGAATTATGATCATTCCTGTCCTTGATTCATTATGTCTTTCCATCTTTGCAGACGCAACACATCCTACAAGACCCTGGAGCCAGTGAAGCCTCCCACAGTGCCCAACGACTACATGACCAGCCCTGCCCGACTGAACAACCAGCAGGGCCAGCAGAGCCCCGGACGCACGGCATCACTCAACCAGAGGCAGCGCACACACAGGTAGATAACACACAGAGACACACAGTATGTCTACAGCAGGGTCGGCTTCATTTGATGTGGCCCGCAAGAGCTTGCAAAGAATATAATACGTTTAATATACGGTTACATGCCGCTTTACCGAAGCACGTTGTACATAAACTACATGTCCCACAATGCATCTCATTTCGTGACATTCGATATATTTTATACATATGTATATTTCTTAAAGTTATAACCGGCCCTTTGAGTGCAACCATAATGCTTAATGTGGCCCGCGATGAAATTTAGTTTGACACCCCATGTAGTTGAAAAGTATTTAAAGTCCAAAATACAAAGCAGCCAGACATACAAAAGTCATTATGAT